>NC_041388.1:96900955-97058488 GCF_002162155.2 Triticum dicoccoides
ACACAGCAGGGGAGAATCCTTTCTTCCATTGTATTAGTAACTCAAAAGCCAGCCACAAAAGTTGGATAAGAATAAAAAATTCAAACTGAACATTGTATGCATGGATGTAGTCCGTCAGAATGATCTTTTTATGCTAGTTCTTCTGCCAACCTGGTCCTTGGTTCATTTTGGCAAGATAATGTCTGAGACCGTGTCTAACTTTCCTTCTATGGCTCTTTCTGAATCTTGCTTCAAAATGCTTCTTCTGTTAGCCACATGATGTTTCTCTTGTAAACAATTTGCAGGGCCTTCTGTTCATGCTGTGCGCTCTATGCCCGCCTGATGTGTCAAAGGTTCGCGTGGGACAGCTGACACCGCACGCTATAGAATCACTTCGAAACATCAAGGAGTTCCTTGATGTCAAGTTCATCATCAAGCCCGATACAAACTCAAACACGGTCACTCTAAAATGTGTTGGTGCGGGAGTGAAGAATCTTGCTCGGAAGATTTCATAAACAGAACTACCATGAACCTCATCTATGATGGAAAACAGTGTTTTCGAACCGCAACACAAGAATTTTTCAAGTTTTGTTGCAAGTGTGTCGTTAGATCTTCTTCCCCATAGTAGTTTTGATGTCAGCTAGTTGATCCAGAATGGATTTGCCTTACGTATTATCATGTACCCTCCTGAGAAAACATGGGTGTGAGCTTTCCATTTGAGATCACACATTTGATGTGCTTTTACTTCTTAGGGCAACTCTAAATGATCCCTTATAAGGTAGTGGAGTATATATACTCCACTAAAATTTGGCCGCACCTAGCTGATCCACTAAAGTTAGCGGAGTACAACTTAATTTGCGCAAATTCAATCAAATTTGAACCAGAAGATGATGCATTTAAACATAAGTTCAACACATAAAGTTCTCTCAACTGAACGTTAAGCATAATTTTAAACTAAAACTAAACTTAAACTACTTGTTGTCGAAGTGGAGGTCGAGCCAATCCTTTAGGGCCCGGGTCGGTGCTGTCGTCGTCGTCGTCACCGGGGAAGATGCTCTGCCACTCCTTGACGTTGCTGCCCGCATTGCCGCCCTTGTCGGAGATAACGATAACTTCGACGTCATGGACGACAAAGATCGCCCGCTTCGACTCCACTAGCTCCGGGTACTGTCGGCGGAGGTCGTCCATGTAGGCCTTGAGGCGCTCCCTCGCCTCTCGGTCGTCCCGCGCCATCCGATCAGACACCACCCCCGGCTCGGGCGGGGCGAGGTGGAACAGATGCTCGCTGATGGGAAAGTTTGTTGGAAATATGCCCTAGAGGCAATAATAAAATGATTATTATTATATTTCCTTGTTCATGATAATTGTCTATTGTTCATGCTATAATTGTGTTATCCGAAAATCGTAATACATGTGTGAATACATAGACCACAACACGTCCCTAGTGAGCCTCTAGTTGACTAGCTCGTTGATCAAAAGATAGTCATGGTTTCCTGACTATGGACATTGGATGTCATTGATAACGGGATCACATCATTAGGAGAACTAGGTGATACCCCGCGCGTTGCTGCGGGGTCTCTTTGCTGTTAGTTAAGTAGTGTAAAGATTTGAATAAAACCCTAAAAATGTGCTAAAAATTCCAAAATGAACAATGTAATAGCAAAGAGAGTTGGTTCTCTGTTGGTAGGAGGTTCGGTCTTGTGGATGTGAGGACAGAGTATCAATATCAACATGTTATCCCACTGGATTACCGATGCTTGCATACCAAGAGATTACATCGATTATCTAAGAGTGGAAATATGATTTACATGAATTGCACTAAAAAAGTGTATCATAACCTCAAAGCATGCCATGGTGCCTCGATACTATGAAAGATTCATTCAACTTTTCCTCTCTTTGATTAAGAAGAACAACCAGTCTTGTATCATATCATAGCCTTTGAAAGTACATACTCAAGCCAACAATGAACTTTATCTAAATCGATCTACAAAATATGCACTAACGAATGGCGACTAAAATAGCAGTCAAGAAATAAACATGCTCACACACACATAACATCTATGGAAATAAAATATTAATAGGGTGAGAGACTGTAAACTTCTGAAGATATTTGACAAAACAGAAAAGGAAATAACATATATAGGATGTCGGCATTTGTCCATTGTTTTCCATCTAGTACAATGGTTCTTCATTTTTCCAGGGGAATGTGTAGTCGGTTTTGGAATGGAGAGCGCTAGATGAACCATTGGTTGAGAACATAACTCCTGTAATATATTTCACAAAACTGACGAAGATATCTCATCAACCGGATAACATCAATTCTTGTCTAATCTGCAAATACATGGGGTTATTTTAGGATGGCCCAACATCGTTACTATTTGCAGGTAGATGCACCAAATATTCGCTGGGTCACAAATCATGATATAGTGATATACATATTGTTTATAAAAAGATATGCTTCCATAAGCTTGCTTCATCTAGCGCCATAGAGCATAATATGCTCTCTTAAAACATGTAGAGAACACACCTCATACTATCATCAACATTATCTGCAATTGACACCTGTGTGTAAATAACTACCATGTACCATAAACATTCATATGATGGAACAATCAGGAAATCAGTATCATGCCCAAGCCACACTACAACCATAAACAATTACGTAGAGAAAATGTGGAGAACGAACATGGTAAATTAGTTTGAATGGATCTATAACAATTGCTTCCCTGCAAACAACACATGAAGAGCATACAATTCCACACAATTCTAGTTACCTCAACAACAGATCAAGATGACCCAGAGGACTGGGTCGTGCATCATTCCAAAACCCCTTATCATTCACCATGACGTTTGAAGGAAGATGAATATCAACGCGTCTTCAAGTTAGGTGCTACAATAAAAATCAATCTTGTCTGATGTCGTAGGTGTGGACGGAAAAAGACTGACCACTTCCACCAAGTAAGCCCAAAGACTTCCGATGCAAACAGAATCTGGTACGTAAACCAATTGAACTGGTAGACAGAAAGAATTATAAAGGAATCCAGTGATGATACTACCTTTTTGTCGAGGATGGGATAGCCATAGCCAACACAGGGCTTCATGGTCAGTCTCCCGCGTACATCGAGCACCTTGTGGCCGAGCTCGACAGCGAGGGTGTTGGGTTTCGTAGTAATTTCAAAATTTTTGCCTACGCACACGCAAGATCATGTGATGCATAGCAACAAGGGGAGAGTATTGTCTACGTACCCAACGCAGACCGACTGCGGAAGCGATGACACGACGTAGAGGAAGTAGTCGTACGTCTTCTCGATCCAACCGATCAAGCACCGAAACTACGGCACCTCCGAGTTCGAGCACACGTTCAGCTCGATGACGATCCCCGGACTCCGATCCAGCAAAGTGTCGGGGAAGAGTTTCGTCAGCACGACGGCGTGGTGACGATCTTGATGAACTACAGCAGCAGGGCTTCGCCTAAACTCCGCTACAGTATTATCGAGGAATATGGTGGCAGGGGGCACCGCACACGGCTAAGGAATTGATCACGTGGATCAACTTGTGTCAACTTGTGTGTTTAGAGGTGCCCCTGCCTCCGTATATAAAGGAGGAGAGGAGGGGAGGCTGGCCGGCCAAGGGGGGGAGGCGCAGGAGAGTCCTACTCCCACTGGGAGTAGGATTCCCCCTCCAATCCTAGTCCAACTAGGATTCCTCGGAGGGGAAAAGAGGAGGAGGGGGCCGGCCACCTCTCCTAGTCCTAATAGGACTAGGGGAAGGGGGGGGGGGGCGCAGCCCATCTAGGGAAGCCCCTTTCTCTTTTCCACTAAGGCCCACTATGGCCCAAATAGCTCCCGGGGGTTCCGGTAACCCTCCCGGTATTCCGGTAAAATCCCGATTTCACCTGGAACACTTCCGATATCCAAATATAGGCTTCCAATATATCAATCTTTACGTCTCGACCATTTCGAGACTCCTCGTCATGTCCGTGATCACATCCGGGACTCCAAACAACCTTCGGTACATCAAAATGCATAAACTCATAATATAACTGTCATTGTAACCTTAAGCGTGCGGACCCTACGGGTTCGAGAACAATGTAGACATGACCGAGACACGTCTCTGGTCAATAACCAATAGCGGGACCTGGATGCCCATATTGGCTCCTACATATTCTACGAAGATCTTTATCGGTCAGACCGCATAACAACATACGTTGTTCCCTTTGTCATCGGTATGTTACTTGCCCGAGTTTCGATCGTCGGTATCCAATACCTAGTTCAATCTCGTTACCGGCAAGTCTCTTTACTCGTTCCGTAATACATCATCTCACAACTAACATATTAGTTGTAATGCTTGCAAGGCTTATGTGATGTGTATTACCGAGAGGGCCCAGAGATACCTCTCCGACAATCGGAGTGACAAATCCTAATCTCAAAATACGCCAACCCAACATCGACCATTGGAGACACCTGTAGTACTCCTTTATAATCACCCAGTTACGTTGTGACGTTTGGTAGTACCCAAAGTGTTCCTCCGGTAAACGGGAGTTGCATAATCTCATAGTCATAGGAACATGTATAAGTCATGAAGAAAGCAATAGCAACATACTAAACGATCGGGTGCTAAGCTAATGGAATGGGTCATGTCAATCAGATCATTCTGCTAATGATGTGACCTCGTTAATCAAATAACAACTCTTTGTTCATGGTTAGGAAACATAACCATCTTTGATTAACGAGCTAGTCAAGTAGAGGCATACTAGTGACACTTTGTTTGTCTATGTATTCACACATGTATTATGTTTCCGGTAAATACAATTCTAGCATGAATAATAAACATTTATCATGATTATAAGGAAATAAATAATAACTTTATTATTGCCTCTAGGGCATATTTCCTTCAGTCTCCCACTTGCACTAGAGTCAATAATCTAGATTACACTGTAATGATTCTAACACCCATGGAGCCTTGGTGCTGATCATGTTTTGCTCGTGGAAGAGGCTTAGTCAACGGGTCTGCAACATTCAGATCCGTATGTATCTTGCAAATCTCTATGTCTCCCACCTAGACTAGATCCCGGATGGAGTTGAAGCGTCTCTTGATGTGTTTGGTCCTTTTGTGAAATCTGGATTCCTTTGCCAAGGCAATTGCACCAGTATTGTCACAAAAGGTTTTCATTGGACCCGATGCACTAGGTATGACACCTAGATCGGATATGAACTCCTTCATCCAGACTCCTTCATTTGCTGCTTCCGAAGCAGCTATGTATTCCGCTTCACATGTAGATCCCGCTACGACGCTTTGTTTAGAACTGCACTAACTGACAGCTCCACCGTTTAATGTAAACACGTATCCGGTTTGCGATTTAGAATCGTCCGGATCAGTGTCAAAGCTTGCATCAACGTAACCTTTTACGATGAGCTCTTTGTTACCTCCATATACGAGAAACATATCCTTAGTCCTTTTCAGGTATTTCAGGATGTTCTTGACCGCTGTCCAGTGATCCACTCCTGGATTACTTTGGTACCTCCCTGCTAAACTTATAGCAAGGCACACATCAGGTCTGGTACACAGCATTGCATACATGATAGAGCCTATGGCTGATGCATAGGGAACATCTTTCATATTCTCTCTATCTTCTGCAGTGGTCGGGCATTGAGTCTTACTCAATTTCACACCTTGTAATACAGGCAAGAATCCTTTCTTTGCTTGATCCATTTTGAATTTCTTCAAAATCTTGTCAAGGTATGTGCTTTGTGAAAGTCCAATTAAGTGTCTTGATCTATCTCTATAGATCTTAATGCCTAATATGTAAGCAGCTTCACCGAGGTCTTTCATTGAAAAACTTTTATTCAAGTATCCCTTTATGCTATCCAGAAATTCTATATCATTTCCAATGAGTAATATGTCATCCACATATAATATCAGAAATGCTACAGAGCTCCCACTCACTTTCTTGTAAATACAGGCTTCTCCGAAAGTCTGTATAAAACCAAATGCTTTGATCACACTATCAAAACGTTTATTCCAACTCCGAGAGGCTTGCACCAGTCCATAAATGGATCGCTGGAGCTTGCACACTTTGTTAGCTTCCTTTGGATCGACAAAACCTTCTGGTTGCATCATATACAACTCTTCTTCCAGAAATCCATTCAGGAATGCAGTTTTGACATCCATCTGCCAAATTTCATAATCATAAAATGCGGCAATTGCTAACTGTTGGGTTTCGTAGTAATTTCAAAAAATTTCCTACGCGCACACAGGATCATGTGATGCATAGCAACGAGAGGAGAGTGTTGTCTACGTACCCAACGCAGACCGACTGCGGAAGCAATGACACGACGTAGAGGAAGTAGTCGTACGTCTTCACGATCCAACCGATCAAGCACCGAAACTACGGCACCTCCGAGTTCGAGCACACGTTCAGCTCGATGACGATCCCCGGACTCCGATCCAGCAAAGTGTCGGGGAAGAGTTTCGTCAGCACGACGGCGTGGTGACGATCTTGATGAACTACAGCAGCAGGGCTTCGCCTAAACTCCGCTACAGTATTATCGAGGAATATGGTGGCAGGGGGCACCGCACACGGCTAAGGAATCGATCACGTGGATCAACTTGTGTCAACTTGTGTGTTTAGAGGTGCCCCTGCCTCCGTATATAAAGGAGCCAAGGGGGAAGGGGGCGCCGGCCAAGAGAGAGAGGCGCAGGAGGAGTCCTACTCCTACCGGGAGTAGGACTCCCCCCCCAATCCTATTCCAACTAGGATTCCCAAGGGGGAAAGAGGGAGAGGGGTGGCCGGCCACCTCTCCTAGTCCTAATAGGACTAGGGGAAGGGGGGAGGCGTGCAGCCCCCTTGGGCTGCCCCTTTCTCCTTTCCACTAAGGCCCATGATGGCCCATATGGCTTCCGGGGGGTTCCGGTAACCTCCCGGTAACCCGGTAAAATCCCGATTTCACCCGGAACACTTCCGATGTCCAAACATAGGCTTCCAATATATCAATCTTTATGTCTCGACCATTTCGAGACTCCTCGTCATGTCCGTGATCACATCCGGGACTCCGAACAACCTTCGGTACATCAAAATGCATAAACTCATAATATAACTGTCATCGTAACCTGAAGCGTGCGGACCCTACGGGTTCGAGAACAATGTAGACATGACCGAGACACGTCTCCGGTCAATAACCAATAGCGGGACCTGGATGCCCATATTGGCTCCTACATATTCTACGAAGATCTTTATCGGTCAGACCGCATAACAACATACGTTGTTCCCTTTGTCATCGGTATGTTACTTGCCCGAGATTCGATCGTCGGTATCCAATACCTAGTTCAATCTCGTTACCGGCAAGTCTCTTTACTCGTTCCGTAATACATCATCTCACAACTAACATATTAGTTGTAATGCTTGCAAGGCTTATGTGATGTGTATTACCGAGAGGGCCCAGAGATACCTCTCCGACAATCGGAGTGACAAATCCTAATCTCGAAATACGCCAACCCAACATCGACCATTGGAGACACCTGTAGTACTCCTTTATAATCACCCAGTTACGTTGTGACGTTTGGTAGTACCCAAAGTGTTCCTCCAGTAAACGGGAGTTGCATAATCTCATAGTCATAGGAACATATATAAGTCATGAAGAAAGCAATAGCAACATACTAAACGATCGGGTGCTAAGCTAATGGAATGGGTCATGTCAATCAGATCATTCTGCTAATGATGTGACCTCGTTAATCAAATAACAACTCATTGTTCATGGTTAGGAAACATAACCATCTTTGATTAACGAGCTAGTCAAGTAGAGGCATACTAGTGACACTTTGTTTGTCTATGTATTCACACATGTATTATGTTTCCGGTAAATACACTTCTAGCATGAATAATAAACATTTATCATGATTATAAGGAAATAAATAATAACTTTATTATTGCCTCTAGGGCATATTTCCTTCAGTCTCCCACTTGCACTAGAGTCAATAATCTAGATTACACTGTAATGATTCTAACACCCATGGAGCCTTGGTGCTGATCATGTTTTGCTCGTGGAAGAGGCTTAGTCAATGGGTCTGCAACATTCAGATCCGTATGTATCTTGCAAATCTCTATGTCTCCCACCTTGACTAGATCCCGGATGGAGTTGAAGCGTCTCTTGATGTGTTTGGTCCTTTTGTGAAATCTAGATTCCTTTGCCAAGGCAATTGCACCAGTATTGTCACAAAAGATTTTCATTGGACCCGATGCACTAGGTATGACACCTAGATCGGATATGAACTCCTTCATCCAGACTCCTTCATTTGCTGCTTCCGAAGCAGCTATGTATTCCGCTTCACATGTAGATCCCGCTACAACGCTTTGTTTAGAACTGCACCAACTGACAGCTCCACCGTTTAATGTAAACACGTATCCGGTTTGCGATTTAGAATCGTCCGGATCAGTGTCAAAGCTTGCATCAACGTAACCTTTTACGGTGAGCTCTTTGTCACCTCCATATACGAGAAACATATCATTAGTCCTTTTCAGGTATTTCAGGATGTTCTTGACCGCTGTCCAGTGATCCACTCCTGGATTACTTTGGTACCTCCCTACTAAACTTATAGCAAGGCACACATCAGGTCTGGTACACAGCATTGCATACATGATAGAGCCTATGGCTGATGCATAGGGAACATCTTTCATATTCTCTCTATCTTCTGCAGTGGTCGGGCATCGAGTCTTACTCAACTTCACACCTTGTAATACAGGCAAGAATCCTTTCTTTGCTTGATCCATTTTGAATTTCTTCAAAATTTTGTCAAGGTATGTGCTTTGTGAAAGTCCAATTAAGCGTCTTGATCTATCTCTATAGATCTTAATGCCTAATATGTAAGCAGCTTCACCGAGGTCTTTCATTGAAAAACTTTTATTCAAGTATCCCTTTATGCTATCCATAAATTCTATATCATTTCCAATTAGTAATATGTCATCCACATATAATATCAGAAATGCTACAGAGCTCCCACTCACTTTCTTGTAAATACAGGCTTCTCCGAAAGTCTGTATAAAACCAAATGCTTTGATCACACTATCAAAACGTTTATTCCAACTCCGAGAGGCTTGCACCAGTCCATAAATGGATCGCTGGAGCTTGCACACTTTGTTAGCTCCCTTTGGATCGACAAAACCTTCTGGTTGTATCATATACAACTCTTCTTCCAGAAATCCATTCAGGAATGCAGTTTTGACATCCATTTGCCAAATTTCATAATCATAAAATGCGGCAATTGCTAACATGATTCGGACGGACTTAAGCATCGCTACGGGTGAGAATGTCTCATCGTAGTCAATCCCTTGAACTTGCCGAAAACCTTTTGCGACAAGTCGAGCTTTGTAGACAGTAACATTACCATCAGCGTCAGTCTTCTTCTTAAAGATCCATTTATTCTCAATTGCTTGCCGATCATCGGGCAAGTCAACCAAAGTCCATACTTTGTTCTCATACATGGATCCCATCTCAGATTTCATGGCTTCAAGCCACTTTGCGGAATCTGGGCTCACCATCGCTTCTTCATAGTTCGTAGGTTCATCATGATCTAGTAGCATGACCTCCAGAATAGGATTACCGTACCACTCTGGTGCGGATCTTACTCTGGTTGATCTACGAGGTTCAGTAGTATCTTGATCTGAAGTTTCATGATCATTATCATTGGCTTCCTCACTAACTGGTGTAGGTGTCACTGAAACAGTTTTCTGTGATGAACTACTTTCCAGTAAAGGAGCAGGTACAGTTACCTCGTCAAGTTCTACTTTCCTCCCACTCACTTCTTTCGAGAGAAACTCCTTCTCTAGAAATGATCCATTCTTAGCAACGAATGTCTTGCCTTCGGATCTGTGATAGAAGGTGTACCCAACAGTTTCCTTTGGGTATCCTATGAAGACACATTTCTCCGATTTGGGTTCGAGCTTATCAGGTTGAAGCTTTTTCACATAAGCATCGCAGCCCCAAACTTTAAGAAACGACAACTTTGGTTTCTTGCCAAACCACAGTTCATAAGGCGTCGTCTCAACGAATTTTGATGGTGCCCTATTTAACGTGAATGCGGCCGTCTCTAAAGCATATCCCCAAAATGATAGCGGTAAATCAGTAAGAGACATCATAGATCGCACCATATCTAGTAAAGTACGATTACGACGTTCGGACACACCATTACGCTGTGGTGTTCCGGGTGGCGTGAGTTGCGAAACTATTCCACAGTTTTTCAAATGTACACCAAACTCGTAACTCAAATATTCTCCTCCACGATCAGATCGTAGAAACTTTATTTTCTTGTTACGATGATTTTCAACTTCACTCTGAAATTCTTTGAACTTTTCAAATGTTTCAGACTTATGTTTTATTAAGTAGATATACCCATATCTGCTTAAATCATCTGTGAAGGTGAGAAAATAACGATATCCGCCACGAGCCTCAATATTCATCGGGCCACATACATCGGTATGTATGATTTCCAACAAATCTGTTGCTCTCTCCATAGTACCGGAGAACGGTGTTTTAGCCATCTTGCCCATGAGGCACGGCTCGCAAGTACCAAGTGATTCATAATCAAGTGGTTCCAAAAGTCCATCAGCATGGAGTTTCTTCATGTGCTTTACACCGATATGACCTAAACGACAGTGCCACAAATAAGTTGCACTTTCATTATCAACTCTGCATCTTTTGGCTTCAACATTATGAATATGTGTATTACTACTATCGAGATTCAATAAGAATAGACCACTCTTCAAGGGTGCATGACCATAAAAGATATTACTCATATAAATAGAACAACCATTATTCTCTGATTTAAATGAATAACCGTCTCGCATTAAACAAGATCCAGATATAATGTTCATGCTCAACGCTGGCACCAAATAACAATTACTTAGGTCTAATATTAATCCCGAAGGTAGATGTAGAGGTAGCGTGCCGACTGCGATCACATCGACTTTGGAACCGTTTCCCACGCGCATCGTCACCTCGTCCTTTGCTAGTGCCCGCTTATTCCGTAGTCCCTGTTTCGAGTTGCAAATATTAGCAACAGAACCAGTATCAAATACCCAGGTGCTACTGCGAGCTCTAGTAAGGTACACATCAATAACATGTATATCACATATACCTTTGTTCACCTTGCCATCCTTCTTATCCGCCAAATACTTGGGGCAGTTCCGCTTCCAGTGACCAGTCTGCTTGCAGTAGAAGCACTCAGTTTCAGGCTTAGGTCCAGACTTGGGTTTCTTCTCTTGAGCAGCAACTTGCTTGCCGTTCTTCTTGAAGTTCCCCTTTTTCTTCCCTTTGCCCTTTTTCTTGAAACTAGTGGTCTTGTTAACCATCAACACTTGATGCTCCTTCTTGATTTCTACCTCCGCAGCTTTCAGCATTGCGAAGAGCTCGGGAATAGTCTTGTTCATCCCTTGCATATTATAGTTCATCACGAAGCTCTTGTAGCTTGGTGGCAGTGATTGGAGAATTCTGTGAATAACGCAATCATCCGGAAGATTAACTCCCAATTGAATCAAGTGATTATTATACCCAGACATTTTGAGTATATGCTCACTGACAGAACTGTTCTCCTCCATCTTGCAGCTATAGAACTTATTGGAGACTTCATATCTCTCAATTCGGGCATTTGCTTGAAATATTAACTTCAACTCCTGGAACATCTCATATGCTCCATGACGTTCAAAACGTCGTTGAAGTCCCGATTCTAAGCCGTAAAGCATGGCACACTGAACTATCGAGTAGTCATCAGCTTTGCTCTGCCAGACGTTCATAACATCTGGTGTTGCTCCAGCAGCAGGCCTGGCACCCAGCGGTGCTTCCAGGACGTAATTTTTCTGTGCA
Organism: Triticum dicoccoides; assembly: GCF_002162155.2. Classification (NCBI taxonomy): domain Eukaryota; kingdom Viridiplantae; phylum Streptophyta; class Magnoliopsida; order Poales; family Poaceae; genus Triticum; species Triticum dicoccoides. The sequence continues at coordinate 96,912,790 of NC_041388.1, forward strand.
GCAATGAGGATAATCCTCAAGTTACGGACCCAGTCCGTGTAATTGCTACCATCATCTTTCAACTTTGCTTTCTCAAGGAACGCATTAAAATTCAACGGAACAACAGCACGAGCCATCTATCTACAATCAACATAAACAAGCAAGATACTATCAGGTACTAAGTTCATGATAAATTTAAGTTCAATTAATCATATTATTTAAGATCTCCCACTTAGATAGACATCCCTCTAATCCTCTAAGTGATTACGTGATCCAAATCAACTAAACCATGACCGATCATCACGTGAGATGGAGTAGTTTTCAATGGTGAACATCGTTATGTTGATCATATCTACTATATGATTCACGCTCGACCTTTCGGTCTCCGTGTTCCGAGGCCATATCTGCATATGCTAGGCTCGTCAAGTTTAACCTGAGTATTCTGTGTGTGCAAAAACTGGCTTGCACCCGTTGTAGATGGACGTAGAGCTTATCACACCCGATCATCACGTGGTGTCTGGGCACGACGAACTTTGGCAACGGTGCATACTCAGGGAGAACACTTCTTGATAATTTAGTGAGAGATCATCTTATAATGCTACCGTCAACCAAAGCAAGATAAGATGCATAAAAAGATAAACATCACATGCAATCAATATAAGTGATATGATATGGTCATCATCATCTTGTGCTTGTGATCTCCATCTCCGAAGCACCGTCATGATCACCATCGTCACCGGCGCGACACCTTGATCTCCATCGTAGCATCGTTGTCGTCTCGCCAATCTTATGCTTCCACGACTATCACTACCGTTTAGTAATAAAGTAAAGCATTACATCGCGATTGCATTGCATACAATAAAGCGACAACCATATGGCTCCTGCCAGTTGCCGATAACTTGGTTACAAAACATGATCATCTCATACAATAAAATTCAGCATCATGCCTTGACCATATCACATCACAACATGCCCTGCAAAAACAAGTTAGACGTCCTCTACTTTGTTGTTGCATGTTTTACGTGGCTGCTACGGGCTTAAGTAAGAACCAATCTCACATACGCATCAAAACCACAACGATAGTTTGTCAAATAGACTCCGTTTTAGCCATACTTGGTTCAACTAAAGTTGGAGAGGCAGTCGCCCGCAAGCCATCTCTGTGCAAAGCACGTCGAGGGAACCGGTCTCGCGTAAGCGTACGCGTAAGGTTGGTCCGGGTCGTCTCGTCCAACAATACCGCCGAACCAAAGTATGACATGCTGGTAGGCAGTATGACTTGTATCGTCCACAACTCACTTGTGTTCTACTCGTGCATATAACATCAACATAAATAACCTGGCTCGGATGCCACTGTTGGGTTTCGTAGTAATTTCAAAAAAAATTCCTACGCACACGCAAGATCATGTGATGCATAGCAACGAGGGGAGAGTGTTGTCTACGTACCCAACGCAGACCGACTGCGGAAGCGATGACACGACGTAGAGGAAGTAGTCGTACGTCTTCACGATCCAACCGATCAAGCACCGAAACTACGGCACCTCCGAGTTCGAGCACACGTTCAGCTCGATGACGATCCCCGGACTCCGATCCAGCAAAGTGTCGGGGAAGAGTTCCGTCAGCACGACGGCGTGGTGACGATCTTGATGAACTACAGCAGCAGGGCTTCGCCTAAACTCCGCTACAGTATTATCGAGGTATATGGTGGCAGGGGGCACCGCACACGGCTAAGGAATAGATCACGTGGATCAACTTGTTGTGTCTTTGGTGCTAGCCCTGCCCCTCTATTTATATGTTGAGCCCCGGGGTCGAAACTTGGAGCAAAAGCCTCCTCAAAGTCGGTTTTGCCCGAAAGGCAAGAGTCCCACTCGGACTCCAGGACCAAACGCCACAATCCTTGGCGTCTGGCCCAGACGCCATGGGCCTCGGCGTCTGGCCCAGGGCCAGACGCCAGGGTCTCCGGCGTTTGGCCACCTGGCCTCCGCAAGACTCCTTTTGCACCGACCTAAAGCCTCATGGGCTTGACCCCTTGGCCTAACCATATCATCCAATATATGAATCTTTACGTCTCGACCATTTCGAGACTCCTCGTCATGTCCCCGATCTCATCCGGGACTCCGAACTCCTTCGGTACATCAAAACATGTAAACTCATAATATAACTGTCATCGTAACCTTAAGCGTGCGGACCCTACGGGTTCGAGAACAATGTAGACATGACCGAGACACGTCTCCGGTCAATAACCAATAGCGGGACCTGGATGCCCATATTGGCTCCTACATATTCTACGAAGATCTTTATCGGTCAGACCGCATAACAACATACGTTGTTCCCTTTGTCATCGGTATGTTACTTGCCCGAGATTCGATCGTCGGTATCCAATACCTAGTTCAATCTCGTTACCGGCAAGTCTCTTTACTCGTTCCGTAATACATCATCTCACAACTAACATATTAGTTGTAATGCTTGCAAGGCTTATGTGATGTGTATTACCGAGAGGGCCCAGAGATACCTCTCCGTCAATCGGAGTGACAAATCCTAATCTCGAAATACGCCAACCCAACATCGACCATTGGAGACACCTGTAGTACTCCTTTATAATCACCCAGTTACGTTGTGACGTTTGGTAGTACCCAAAGTGTTCCTCCGGTAAACGGGAGTTGCATAATCTCATAGTCATAGGAACATGTATAAGTCATGAAGAAAGCAATAGCAACATACTAAACGATCGGGTGCTAAGCTAATGGAATGGGTCATGTCAATCAGATCATTCTGCTAATGATGTGACCTCGTTAATCAAATAACAACTCATTGTTCATGGTTAGGAAACATAACCATCTTTGATTAACGAGCTAGTCAAGTAGAGGCATACTAGTGACACTTTGTTTGTCTATGTATTCACACATGTATTATGTTTCCGGTAAATACACTTCTAGCATGAATAATAAACATTTATCATGATTATAAGGAAATAAATAATAACTTTATTATTGCCTCTAGGGCATATTTCCTTCAGAGGGGTCGTGGCTGAAGCTTGTTCTAGTGACTTGTATAGGGCGAGCTAATGGGAGGAGATAAATGGTGCCGTTTCATTGCATTGATGCCTGCATTTGTGGATGGGTCATCTCCTCGTTGTGGTGATGACGAGCGGAAGAGAAATCAGCGGAGATAACTCGCAGCGGGTAATAAAGGTGAGGTAATTAATGTGAGAGGATGAATTAGTGTTGCCATTTCATTGCATTGGTGCCTGCACTTTTGGCCGGCAAATCTCATCGATTATGGCCGTGGGGAACAGAAGAGCAAGCGGTGGAGATAACACCCGTAGCGGAGAAGATGAACCTAATTCTCAAAAGAAAAAGATGAACCTAATTAGTACGTACATTTTCTTGAGCAGATTAACCTAATTACACGGGGCGCCACTATGGGCTATCAACCAAGTCATGAGCCCATCTGCGGGTTTGTCCATGGTAAACCAAACGACCAGCAGCGGGGGGCCTGCGGGAGGATTAGTGATGACGTAGTGGTGCGATCAAGGGTGGGGGGTTAGCGATGACGTGGCCTCACGAGAAGCCAGGAAAATCAGGTAGTGGGGGGCAGCTATTTAGATATAGAAGATGATGTGATGGACAAGACCCAATCCTAAGCATAGCTTAAAGATCGTGTAGTTCATTTGCTAGAGCTTTTCCAAATGTCAAGTATCATTTCCTTAGACCATGAGATTGTGCAACTCCCGGATACCGTAGGAGTGCTTTGGGTGTACCAAACGTCACAACGTAACTGGGTGACTATAAAGGTGCACTACGGGTATCTCCGAAAGTGTCTGTTGGGTTGGCACGAATCGAGACTGGAATTTGTCACTCCGTATGACGGAGAGGTATCTCTTGGCCCACTCGGTAATGCATCATCATAATGAGCTCAATGTGACCAAGTGGTTGATCACGGGATCATGCATTACGGTACAAGTAAAGTGACTTGCCGGTAACGAGATTGAACAAGGTATTGGGATACCGACGATCGAGTCTCGGGCAAGTAACGTACCGATTGACAAAGGGAATTGTATACGGGATTGATTGAATCCTCGACATCGTGGTTTATCCGATGAGATCATCGAGGAGCATGTGGGAGCCAACATGGGTATCCAGATCCCGTTGTTGGTTATTGACCGGAGAGTCATCTCGGTCATGTCTGCATGTCTCTCGAACCCGTAGGGTCTACACACTTAAGGTTCGGTGACGCTACGGTTGTTGAGATATTAGTATACGGTAACCTGAAAGTTGTTCAGAGTCCCGGATGAGATCCCGGACGCCACGAGGAGTTCTGGAATGGTCCGGAGGTGAAGATTTATATATAGGAAGTCAAGTTTCGGCCATCGGGAAAGTTTCAGGGGTAATCGGTATTGTACGGGGACCACCGGAAGGGTCCCGGGGGTCCACCGGGTGGGGCCACCTATCCCGGAAGGCCCTATGGGCTGAAGTGGGAGGGGAACCAGCCCCTAGTGGGCTGGTGCGCCCCCCATGGGCCAACCCCTGCGCCTAGGGTTGGAAACCCTAGGGGTGGGGGTGCCCCACTTGGCTTGGGGGGCGCTCCACCCCCCTTGGCCGCCGCCCCCTTGGAGATTGCATCTCCTAGGGCCGGCGCCCCCCTAGGGGTCCTATATATAGTGGGGGAGGGAGGGCAGCTGCACCCTAGCCCCTGGCGCCTCCCTCTCCCTCCCGTGACACTTCTCCCTCTCCCTGAGCTTGGCGAAGCCCTGCCGAGATCACCATTGCTTCCACCACCACGCTGTCGTGCTGCTGGATCTCCATCAACCTCTCCTTACCCCTTGCTGGATCAAGTTGGAGGAGACGTCTTCCCAACCGTACGTGTGTTGAACGCGGAGGTGCCGTCCGTTCGGCGCTAGGTCATCGGTGATTTGGATCACGACGAGTACGACTCCATCAACCCCGTTCTCTTGAACGCTTCCGCTCGCGATCTATAAGGGTATGTAGATGCACTCGCGTTGCTAGATGACTCCATAGATTGATCTTGGTGATGCGTAGAAAATTTTAAAATTCTGTTACGTTCCCCAACAATGATATTAGAGCCAGGTTTATGCGTAGTTTCTATGCACGAGTAGAACACAAAGCAGTTGTGGGCGTCGATATTGTCAATTTGCTTGCCGTTACTAGTCTTATCTTGATTCGGCGGCATCGTGGGATGAAGCGGCCCGGACCGACCTTACACGTACGCTTACGTGAGACTGGTTCCACCGACTGACATGCACTAGTTGCATAAGGTGGCTAGCGGGTGTCTGTCTCTCCCACTTTAGTCGGATCGGATTCGATGAAAAGGGTCCTTATGAAGGGTAAATAGAAATTGGCATATCACGTTGTGGTTTTGGCGTAGGTAAGAAACGTTCTTGCTAGAAACCTATAGCAGCCACGTAAAAACTTGCAACAACAATTAGAGGACGTCTAACTTGTTTTTGCAGCATGTGCCGTGTGATGTGATATGGCCAAAAGGATGTGATGAATGATATATGTGATGTATGAGATTGATCATGTTCTTGTAATGGGAATCACGACTTGCATGTCGATGAGTATGACAACCGGCAGGAGCCATAGGAGTTGTCTTAATTTATTTATGACCTACGTGTCAACATAAACGTCATGTAATTACTTTACTTTATTGCTAAAGCGTTAGCCATAGTAGTAGAAGTAATAGATGACGAGACAACTTCAAGAAGACACGATGATGGAGATCATGATGATGGAGATCATGGTGTCATGCCGGTGACAACGATGATCATGGAGCCCCGAAGATGGAGATCAAAAGGAGCAAATGATATTGGCCATATCATGTCACTATTTGATTGCATGTGATGTTTGTCATGTTTTACATCTTATTTGCTTAGAACAACGGTAGCTGAAATAAGATGATCCCTCGTAATAATTTCAAGAAAGTGTTCCCCCTAACTGTGCACCGTTGCGAAGGTTCGTTGTTTCGAAGCACCACATGATGATCGGGTGTGATAGATTCTAACATTCGAATACAACGGGTGTAAGCCAGATTTACACACACAATACACTTAGGTTGACTTGATGAGCCTAGCATGTACAGACATGGCCTCGGAACACGGAAGACCGAAAGGTCGAGCATGAGTTGTATAGAAGATACGATCAGCATGAAGATGTTCACCGATGTTAACTAGTTCGTCTCACGTGATGATCGGACACGGCCTAGTTGACTCGGATCATGTTTTCACTTAGATGACTAGAGGGATGTCTATCTGAGTGGGAGTTCATTGAATAATTTGATTAGATGAACTTAATTATCATGAACTTAGTCTAAAATCTTTACAATATGTCTTGTAGATCAAATGGCCCACGTTGTCCTCAACTTCAACGTGTTCCTAGAGAAAACCAAGCTGAAAGATGATGGCAGCAACTATACGGACTGGGTCCGGAACCTGAGGATCATCCTCATAGCTGCCAAGAAAGATTATGTCCTAGAAGCACCGCTAGGTGACGCACCCATCCCGGAGAACCAAGACGTTATGAACGCTTGGCAGTCACGTGCTGATGATTACTTCCTCGTTCAGTGCGACATGCTTTACAACTTAGAACCGGGGCTCCAAAAGCGTTTTGAGAGACACGGAGCATATGAGATGTTCGAAGAGCTGAAAATGGTTTTCCAAGCTCATGCCCGGGTCGAGAGATATGAAGTCTCCGACAAGTTCTTCAGTTGTAAGATGGAGGAAAACAGTTCTGTCAGTGAGCACATACTCAAAATGTCTGGGTTGCATAACCGCTTGACTCAGCTGGGAGTTAATCTCTCGGATGATGCGGTCATTGACATAATCCTTCAGTCGCTTCCATAGAGCTACAAGAGCTTTGTGATGAACTTCAATATGCAGGGGATGGAAAAGACCATTCCTGAGGTATATTCAATGCTGAAATCAGCGGAGGTGGAAATCAAAAAGGAACATCAAGTGTTGATGGTGAATAAAACCACTAAGTTCAAGAAAGGCAAGGGTAAAAAGAACTTCAAGAAGGACGACAAGGGAGTCGCCGCGCCCGGTAAGCAAGCTGTCGGGAAGAAGTCAAAGAATGGACCCAAGCCCGAGACTGAGTGCTTTTATTGCAAGAGAAGTGGTCACTGGAAGCGGAACTGCCCCAAATACTTAGCGGACAAGAAGGCCGGCAACACTAAAGGTATATGTGATATACATGTAATTGATGTGTACCTTACCAGTACTCGTAGTAGCTCCTGGGTATTTGATACTGGTGCGGTTGCTCACATTTGTAACTCAAAGCAGGAACTGCGGAATAAGCAGAGACTGGCGAAGGACGAGGTGACGATGCGCGTCGGGAATGGTTCCAAGGTCGATGTGATCGCCGTCGGCACGCTACCTCTGCATTTACTTACGGGATTAGTTTTAAACCTCAATAATTGTTATTTAGTGCCAGCTTTGAGCATGAACATTGTATCAGGATCTCGTTTAATTCGAGATGGCTACTCATTTAAATCCGAGAATAATGGTTGTTCTATTTATATGAGAGATATGTTTTATGGTCATGCTCCGCTGGTGAACGGTTTATTCTTAATGAATCTCGAGCGTAATGTTACACATATTCATAGTGTGAATACCAAAAGATGTAAGGTTGATAATGATAGTCCCACATACTTGTGGCACTACCGCCTTGGTCACATAGGTGTCAAACGCATGAAGAAGCTCCATGCAGATGGACTTTTGGAGTCTCTTGATTACGAATCATTTGACACGTGCGAATCATGCCTCATGGGTAAAATGACCAAGACTCCGTTCTCAGGAACAATGGAGCGAGCAGCCAATTTGTTGGAAATCATACATACTAATGTGTGCGGTCCAATGAGTGTTGAGGCTCGCGGTGGCTATCGTTATGTTCTCACCCTGACTTAAGTAGATATGGGTATGTATACTTAGTGAAACACAAGTCTGAGACCTTTGAAAAGTTCAAGGAATTTCAGAGTGAGGTTGAGAATCAACGTGACAGAAAAATCAAGTTCTTGCGATCAGATCGTGGGGGAGAATACTTGAGTCACGAATTTGGCATGCACTTAAGGAAATGTGGAATAGTTGCACAACTCACGCCGCCTAGAACACCTCAGCGTAATGGTGTGTCCGAACGTCGTAATCGCACTCTATTGGATATGGTGCGATCTATGATGTCTCTTACCGATCTACCGCTATCATTTTGGGGCTATGCTTTAGAGACTGCCGCATTCACTTTAAATAGGACTCCGTCGAAATCCGTTGAGACGACACCGTATGAATTATGGTTTGGGAAGAAACCTAAGCTGTCGTTTCTAAAAGTTTGGGGATGCGATGCTTATGTCAAGAAACTTCAACCTGAAAAGCTCGAACCCAAGTCGAAAAAATGCGTCTTCATAGGATACCATTAAGAAACTATTGGGTATACCTTCTACCTCAGATTCGAAGGCAAGATCTTTGTTGCCAAGAATGGATCCTTTCTAGAGAAAGAGTTTCTCTCGAAAGAAGTAAGTGGGAGGAAAGTAGAACTCGATGAAGTATTACCTCTTGAACCGGTAAGTGGCGCAGCTCAAGAAAATGTTCCTGAGGTGCCTGCACCGACTAGAGAGGAAGTTAATGATGATGATCATGAAACTTCAGATCAAGTTGCTACTGAACTTCGTAGGTCCACAAGGACACGTTCCGCACCAGAGTGGTACGGCAACCCTGTCCTGGAAATCATGTTGTTAGACAATGGTGAACCTTCGAACTATGAAGAAGCGATGGCGGGCCCGGATTCCGACAAATGGCTGGAAGCCATGAAATCCGAGATAGGATCCATGTATGAAAATGAAGTATGGACTTTGACTGGCTTGCCCGATGATCGGCGAGCCATAGAAAATAAATGGATCTTTAAGAAGAAGACAGACGCGGATGGTAATGTAACCATCTATAAAGCTCGGCTTGTCACTAAGGGTTATCGACAAGTTCAAGGGGTTGACTACAATGAGACTTTCTCACCCGTAGCGAAGCTGAAGTCCGTCTGAATCATGTTAGCAATTGCCGCATTCTATGATTATGAGATATGGCAAATGGACGTCAAAACGACATTCCTTAATGGTTTCCTTAAGGAAGAATTGTATATGATGCAGCCGGAAGGTTTTGTCGATCCTAAGAATGCCGACAAGGTGTGCAAGCTCCAACGCTCGATCTATGGGATGGTGCAAGCATCTCGGAGTTGGAACATTCGTTTTGATGAGATGATCAAAGCATTTGGGTTTACGCAGACTTATAGAGAAGCCTGCATTTACAAGAAAGTGAGTGGGAGCTCTCTAGCATTTCTCATATTGTATGTGGATGACATACCGTTGATGGGAAATGATATAGAATTCTTGGAAAGCATAAAGGCCTACTTGAACAAGTGTTTTTCAATGAAGGATCTTGGAGAAGCTGCTTACATATTAGGCATCAAGATCTATAGAGATAGATCGAGACGCCTCATTGGTCTTTCACAGAGTATGTACCTTGAAAAGATATTGAAGAAGTTCAATATGGATCAGTCAAAGAAGGGGTTCTTGCCTGTATTGCAAGGTAGGAGATTGAGCATGGCTCAATGCCCGACCACGACAGAAGATAGAGAAAAGATGAGTGTCGTCCCCTATGCCTCGGCCATAGGGTCTATCATGTATGCTATGCTGTGTACCAGACCTGATGTAAACCTTGCCGTAAGTTTGGTAGGAAGGTACCAAAGTAATCCCGGCATGGAACACTGGACAGCGGTCAAGAATATCCTGAAGTACCTGAAGAGGACTAAGGATATGTTTCTCGTTTATGGAGGTGACGAAGAGCTCGTCGTAAAGGGCTACGTCGATGCTAGCTTCGACACAGATCTGGATGACTCTAAGTCACAAACCGGATACGTGTATATTTCGAATGGTGGGGCAGTAAGCTGGTGCAGTTGCAAGCAAAGCGTTGTGGCGGGATCTACATGTGAAGCGGAGTACATGACAGCCTCGGAGGCAGCACAAGAAGCAACCTGGGTGAAGGAGTTCATTACCGACCTAGGAGTCATACCCAATGCGTCGGGCCCGATGACTCTCTTCTGTGACAACACTGGAGCTATTGTCCTTGCCAAGGAGCCCAGGTTTCACAGGAAGACTAGGCATATCAAGCGTCGCTTCAACTCCATTCGTGAAAGTGTTCAAAATGGAGACATAGATATTTGTAAAGTACATACGGAACTGAATGTGGCAGATCCGTTGACTAAACCTCTCCCTAGAGCAAAACATGATCAACACCAGAACTGCATGGGTGTTCGATTCATCATAATGTAACTAGATTATTGACTCTAGTGCAAGTGGGAGACTGTTGGAAATATGCCCTAGAGGCAATAATAAAATGGTTATTGTTATATTTCCTTGTTCATGATAATTGTCTATTGTTCATGCTATAATTGTGTTATCCAGAAATCGTAATACATGTGTGAATACATAGACCACAACACGTCCCTAGTGAGCCTCTAGTTGACTAGCTCGTTGATCAAAAGATAGTCATGGTTTCTTGACTATGGACATTGGATGTCATTGATAACGGGATCACATCATTAGGAGAATGATGTGATGGACAAGACCCAATCCTAAGCATAGCTTAAAGATCGTGTAGTTCGTTTGCTAGAGCTTTTCCAAATGTCAAGTATCATTTCCTTAGACCATGAGATTGTGCAACTCCCGGATACCGTAGGAGTGCTTTGGGTGTACCAAACGTCACAACGTAACTGGGTGACTATAAAGGTGCACTACGGGTATCTCCGAAAGTGTCTGTTGGGTTGGCACGAATTGAGACTGAGATTTGTCACTCCGTATGACGGAGAGGTATCTCTTGGGCCCACTCGGTAATGCATCATCATAATGAGCTCAATGTGACCAAGTGGTTGATCACGGGATCATGCATTACGGTACGAGTAAAGTGACTTGCCAGTAACGAGATTGAACGAGGTATTGGGATACCGACGATTGAGTCTCGGGCAAGTAACGTACCGATTGACAAAGGGAATTGTATACGGGATTGATTGAATCCTCGACATCGTGGTTCATCCAATGAGATCATCGAGGAGCATGTGGGAGCCAACATGGGTATCCAGATCCCGCTGTTGGTTATTGACCAGAGAGTCGTCTCGGTCATGTCTCCGTGTCTCCCGAACCCGTAGGGTCTACACACTTAAGGTTCGATGACGCTAGGGTTGTTGAGATATTAGTATACGGTAGCCCGAAAGTTGTTCGGAGTCCCGAATGAAATCCCAGACGTCACGAGGAGTTCCGAAATGGTCCGGAGGTGAAGATTTATATATAGGAAGTCAAGTTTCGGCCATCGGGAAAGTTTCAGGGGTAATCAATATTGTACCGGGACCGCCGGAAGGGTCCCGGGGGTTCACCGGGTGGGGCCACCTATCCCGGAGGGCCCCATGGGCTGAAGTGGGAGGGGAACCAGCCCCTAGTGGGCTGGTGCGCCCCCCATGGGCCCCCCTGCGCCTAGGGTTGGAAACCCTAGGGGTGGGGGCGCCCCACTTGGCTTGGGGGGCACTCCACCCCCCTTGGCCGCCCCCCCTTGGAGATTGCATCTCCTAGGGCCGACGCCCCCCTAGGGGTCCTATATATAGTGGGGGGGAGGGAGGGCAGCCGCACCCTAGCCCCTGGCGCCTCCCTCTCCCTCTCGTGACACTTCTCCCTCTCCCTGAGCTTGGCGAAGCCCTGCGAGATCACCGTTGCTTCCACCACCACGCCGTCGTGCTGCTGGATCTCCATCAACCTCTCCTTCCCCCTTGCTGGATCAAGTTGGAGGAGACGTCTTCCCAACCGTACGTGTGTTGAACGCGGAGGTGCCGTCCGTTCGGCGCTAGGTCATCGGTGATTTGGATCACGACGAGTACGACTCCATCAACCCCGTTCTCTTGAACGCTTCCGCTCGCGATCTACAAGGGTATGTAGATGCACTCCCTTCTCCCTCATTGCTAGATGACTCCATAGATTGATCTTGATGATGCGTAGAAAATTTTAAAATTCTGCTACGTTCCCTAACAAAGTTCAGCCTCGCATCGCTGCAGTGGACCCGGACCTGCCACCGGTGTATTCCATGGCCGCGAGCTCAGCGGTGTGGAAGGAGCCGATCCACTTCGGCTTGTGGGTCTCGCAGACGGTGATTTTGGCCACCCACATCCCCCACGACCGCTGCCGAACGCCCAGGTAGGTCTTCGACGGCGACCGCGGTGGAGGGAGGTCGGGGAAGTCCGCAAAACGCGTGGGGGCGCGGCGGCGGGCGGATCGGCCGAGCGGCGGCGGCTTGAGGAAGCGCCCGCAAACGACGGCCCGCGGGCGTGGCGGCGCGGATCGGCGGAGGGGATCCGCGGCCACCACGTCCGGCTATCGGGAGGAAGAAGGGCGACGAATCGGGGCGGGGGTCTTGCCGGCGGCGGGCGAGGGGGAGAAGAGTAGGCGAGGGAGAGGAAGAGAGAGTGGGGATTTTTTACTCAGCCGCCGAGCTCCGGAGTAAATATAAAGAGAGCATTGGGGATGGAGTAAATTTTTTACTCCACTAACGGTTTATTAGGGCTTGGCTAGGTGTGTTTAGAAGAGAGAAAAAACCCAAATATACTCCCTTACTGCAGGATAAGGGATCGGTTAGAGTTGCCCTTACTGGTCTGGAACATCTAACAACTTGTGACTATGAATCGAACATGCCACTATACTCTTGTCAAAAGGTCTATTATGGAAGGTAACGAAAAAGAAGATGAAGCTAGCAAGAAGATAAAATTTGTCTTGATACTGATGTACCTAAGACAAGTAATTTCAAACAAATAATTTCGGACAGAGGGCGACACCGTGTCCTGGCCCTTCCTCCTTCAAGCTCTCCGCCACCTTGGCTTCGGGCAACGCTGGTGCGAATGGGTGTGCATCCTGGTCTCCACCGCATCCACGCGGGTCCTCATCAACGGCAATCCAGGACCCCCGGTGGATCATGCATGCGGGCTTCGCCAAGGCGATCCGATATCCTCGCTACTCTTCGCGATTGTGATCGACACCCTGAACTCCCTCCTCCAGCACGCGGTCAGCGCGGGAATGCTACAACGGCTTACCACTCGCCACGCCGCTTCCAGCATCTCTCTGTACGCTGACGACGTGGTCGTCTTCTGCCATCCGACTACCACGGAGCTTGCCACCTTCCGCGAGCTGCTACGGATCTTCGGGGAGGCATCGGGTCTACGCACGAACTTCCTCAAGTGCTCGGCCACTCCCATCCGATGCGACGAGGAGGTGCCTTCGATCATCGACTCCACGCTCGCGTGCGCCGTCTCCAGCTTCCCCGTGGTTTACCTGGGCCTGCCTCTATCCGTGCGCAAGACGCCCTCCTCGTCCTTGCTGCCGCTCGTGGACAAGATTATGCGGAAGCTGGCCACCTGGAAAGCCGCACTCCTGACCCGTGGCGAGCGCCTTGCACTCGTACGCCACGTGCTCTCTGCCATGCCCGTGCACATCCTCATGGCCATCGTCATCAACCCATCCATCCTTAAGAAGATCATGCGGATCATCCGCGACTTCCTCTGGCATGGCCGACGCGACGCCCGATCTGGCAGCTGCTTGGTGAGCTGGCCCCGCGTATGTCGACCCATCGAGTTCGGCGGGCTTGGTGTGCGCGATTTGTACCTCACTGGGATCTCCCTGCGCTGCCGCTGGCTCTGGCTCAAAGCCACCGACCCCGCGCGGCCTTGGCATCATCTACAGCTCCCCACGGACGATGTGACATCTCGCTTCTTCCGCGCCTCCACATCCTGGCATCTTGGAGATGGGAAGACCTGCCTCTTTTGGACCGATCACTGGCTCGAGGGCCAGGCCGTATCCGAGATCGCCCCTGGCCTTTTCTCCCTCGTACCGAGCCGGCGCAAGCGACGCACCGTGGTCTGCGAGGGCCTTGAGCAGCATGCCTGGATTCGTGACATCCACGGCACGCTCGGGATCCCGGAGGCCCTTGAGTACATCCGCCTCTGGCGCAAACTCCAAGGCGTGGCCCTCACTACCACACCCGACAAGATATCCTGGCGTTGGACGTCAAACGGCATTTACTCGGCCAAATCCTGCTATCACGCTCTCTTCCACGGATCCACTACGCCGCCCTCTTGGAAGCTTCTTTGGAGGAGCTGGGCCCCCCTGAACACCAAGTTTTTCCTCTGGCTCGCCTCTCTGGACAGGTGCTGGACGGCTGAGCGCCGCGCTCGTCACGACCTCACGCTCGACACCGCCTGCGTCCTATGTCACCAGGAGACAGAATCCATCGACCACCTCCTTGCGGGATGCGTCTTTGCCCGGATAACCTGGCACGAGATCCTGGCTTGGTGCCGGCTCACCACTCCTCCCATGGACGGCGCGACGACCTTCTTCGCTTGGTGGGCGCTTGCATCCGCCACCTCGCCGAGCGGACTCCGTAAAGGGCTCAACTCCATCGTCGCTCTAACCGCTTGGGCCATCTGGAAGCATCGCAACGCCGCCATCTTCGACGGCTTACAACCCTCCACTGATGGTCTGGTGGTCTCCATCCAGGATGACGCTCGCCTATGGGCTAAGGCCGGCGCCAAGGGACTAGCCTCTATTATTCCTGTAACCTGATCATTGTAGTGAGGCTGAGCATCCTCCTCCCTCTGCTCGATGCATCCCTCCAGACGCCTTCCAGCGTACGTCTGTACGGATGCTACCTGTACCTTGTACTTTCCACCCCTCCCACCTATCAATGAAATGATACGCTGCTAAGCGTATTCACCAAAAAAAAAATTCGGACAGAGGGTATTTCATAGCTATAGCTACAAGCAACATTCTACTCAGCTCAGTCAAATATACTACACACACGGGCACAAAAATATCTAGTCTTCTCTCCCCTCTGAATTCATTTATCCATCTCTGTACACATGTGAATATCATATCAACAAGAGAGGAACACATCAGCAGCAGCAGCACATGGATGCTACATTACTATTACTTGCAATGTATCTACTTTTCGCTGCCTAGACTCTAAAATTGCATGTGTAGAGTGTCATGTGACTTGCTAGCCAAGAACTAAAATTGGAAAAAGAGTCATGAGGCCCAGATCCCTTGTTTATTATAGCATAGTACCGTAGCAGTTGCTACAATATACAAAGGAGGCCCGGGGCAGCCCAGCCGCCCCTGCTGACAAGCACCACCGCCCGCCTCGTAGCACATCGCGTCTCCGGTTGCAGCACAGACACACAGGTCTCCGCTGGCGACGATCGTACCACCAGCCGTTGCCGAGCTCGCAGCTCGTCACACCATTGTCGTTTGACACACAACAGCACGCGATGTGAGTCGTAGCACCGCGAGTCACCGAACGAAGACATGCCTGAGTCGTAGCACCGCCCATTGCCGAGCTCAATGCACCGACTCGACTCCGCAGCAATAGCCACTGGCCTTTGCAGTGACGAGTACCTCTGCTCACAACAACACCGTCTGCCGCTCGCAGCACCGTCCGCTCTGACTCCGTGGCTTGCAACACTGCCCTTCCGTCACTAGCTCACAGCATAGCATCTGCCCTTTTCAGGCCATGTGGTTGGGTTTAGCGCAGGTCGATGGTCAGCGGACGAGTTGAGTGGCGCGTGCAGACATAGGGAAATGGAGAAGAGAAGGAGGTGATCGACCGAGCGCTGAGATCGGTTACCCGATTTAAACGTTCCCCTACAATTTTAGGGGCCACCTATCAGCCACACACAAACAAAACAATTGGTGCTGTAACATAGTCGCATCTAGTAGCAAGTCCGGTCATAATCTCTCACAGCCTACACTCTCAATTCTTGAGTGATCTCGCAAATCACGCTCATTTTGACCAAATAAACAAACGCAAGGTGTGCCCTAGCTCACACTATCATGTACCACGTGACACATGTGGTAAACAATTCAAACTATTCAAAGATAGCTTACACTATCCTGTTGTCAGCACAGAGCAAATACATGAAATTTTGGTGATCAGATGCATAAGATCAGCTTGCAGATTTCTCCATCCTAGATACTTTGAGAATTTTTGCATCTGCTTGTGAAACACCCCTGCGGTTAGCTGTGTTCCGGATGAGAGAATAGCATTCAGAGCTTTACTCTAACAGCAACAATCACCAGAAATCAGGAAGATGTAAATATTCACAGCAATATAGTATCACCGGCTTAATTCACTGCATGAACTGGAGGACAAAGTTCAAGAAGACCTAACAAAAAGGGATCCCCAACAAGTTTGCGACGACTTGCCTGATAATTCACAAAGCATGAGAACACCTGATAGAGTAATACATATAAAGTACTATTTTGGCTGCCATTATTACCAACCAATGTCTAAGAACAACAGTTTCACTCCTTAATCCACACTAAGAACATGTGTGATGACCATGTTGATGAGAAAACGAAAAAGGCAGTGCAACACCACACCATTGAATGTCCATTATTGCCCTATCTAGTCCCGTTTAGATGACCATATTATGGCCAAAGTTGTGCATCAGGAAGACGGATCCAGCAAATATACCAGCAGCCTTTAGCACCTTCTGTAAATGAACAAATAAAAAAACAGTAGTAAGAGGTTTTTGTACCAACAGGAGATATTGTCCTAAACAACAAGGGTACAATATCACTATAAACTGCAAGCAGTTAATCTAGTATTCCTTAACCCAATAACAGCCCAGCCCAATTACAGTACTCAAGTAGTACCAAGAGATAACATGTAGGAACAATTTCAAATCATTTTGCGCCTCACCACAACTGGGGGTTCCACTTTATGGCCAGAAAGAACACATAGGAGAAAAAAATACAAATGTTCAGCTGTCAGACGACAAATTCAGAGATAGGATCCACCATTGCAAAGTTTCAATGTCAAGCATAACTTAAAAGTTAGGAATCCAACAATAAAAAATATTGGTTTTCAGGCAGAGATTTCAAACATCTCAGGCAGAAAATTAAAAGATCCACAGGATCATTGCCAGGCATGGTTTACCAAAATTGTAAGGATAAGTAACTAAAGTAAGTGATTCATAAGTAACTAAAGTAAGCGATTCATCAGCGAAGGAAACAAGGTTCGACTGACTAATACTACCAATTCTTTAAAATCCCATGATTTGTTGTCCTAGATCCTACATATATCCTATGAATTGCGATCATAGTGTGGAACCTTGAGAGGATCACATAGCAGAACACAAGGGGGAGCACAAATTCAAATCCTTTTGCACCTCAATAAACATGAAGGTTCCTCTTTTAGTCAAAAAATAACACATGGGACAATAAAATATAAAGGATCAACTACCAGACATAACTCAAAATACATCAGAATATCCATTAACCAACAGCAAAACTTCAATATCAAGCATAACTTAAAGTTTGGGATTCACCAACAGAAAAACGTCGGTTCTCAGGCAGAAATTTAGAAGATCCACAAGATCACGCCAGAAATTTAGAGGTGGATCTAGACACAGCCATAGTTGTGCAGAACCTAGAAAGTTAGAAGTTATATGAATTTACTAGTACGTAACAAACGCCACAAGTCAGTACTGACGACTAACGCCACATTATAGTCTCATCTTGCAGATAGCCAAGTACAGAAGGCTAAACCGATGGCATTAGCAAGCGAACGTAGCAAGTTAGAAGTTATATGAATTTACTAGTACGTCACAAACGCCACAAGACAGTACCGACAACCAACGCCACATTATAGTCTCATCTTGCAGATAGGCAAGTACAGAAGTCTAAATCGATAGCATTAGCAAGCGAAGCGTCTTAGCGGTACAGAGTCAGAATGCCTAAATCAACTTCATTGGCTTTTTTCCATGCCCTAATTGTGCCCCAAGCCTTGAGCAGCAGCATCACAATTCACAAGCAAAGCTGTTGAAGCACAACATAACAGAACCACACATGGCTTCACGATGTGCTAGCAAGTTCCTGGGTCATATACTACACATCAAAAGGGCGGCGAACAACCTAACCATCCAAATTCTAAACCGAATCTCTCACCCGTATCAGTTAGCAAAACAGACTACCATACTAGTAATCCCATATCTCAGCAATGACGCAAGAACAGGTTTTTCTTTTTGCGGGAAGCAAGAACAGGGTAATTAATAAGTAGGCGACGCATAAATAACTAGATCGAAGGGAGAGGAGGGAGAGGGGCTGACATAGTTGACCGCCCAGTTCTCCTCGTTGTTGCACTGCGAGTCCCAGAACGCCCTCATCTTCTCCAACGCCGCCTTCGCCGCCGCCATGTCCGCCCTTTGGATCTCCTCCCGCTCCCTCCGACGAGTTCTATCTGGTTAGGGTTTTTTTCTTCTTCGCGCGGCGGCCGGTTACGTGTTATGTTAAGGAGCCCACTTCTTCTCTATATCGGTCTGTTGGGCTTTGCACTCGAATTTTGTGTTGCGACTCCCCTGCAAAAAGATTAAAAAAAGAGAAAAAGGAGGAAGGGGAAAAAAAGGAGAATATAGGAAAAACAAAAAAAAATCCGACTCCGCTGGGGATCGAACCCAGAATCTCTGGTTTCGTAGACCAGCGCCTTATCCATTGGGCCACGGAGTCAATTGTTGTAATTTTTGGGCTTTGTCACTATATATTGGTTGGGCCGTACATAATTGTGCCCCAAGCCTTGAGCAGCAGCATCACAATTCACAAGCAAAGCTGTTGAAGCACAACATAACAGAACCACACATGGCTTCACGATGTGCTAGCAAGTTCCTGGGTCATATACTACACATCAAAAGGGCGGCGAACAACCTAACCATCCAAATTCTAAACCGAATCTCTCACCCGTATCAGTTAGCAAAACAGACTACCATACTAGTAATCCCATATCTCAGCAATGACGCAAGAACAGGTTTTTCTTTTTGCGGGAAGCAAGAACAGGGTAATTAATAAGTAGGCGACGCATAAATAACTAGATCGAAGGGAGAGGAGGGAGAGGGGCTGACATAGTTGACCGCCCAGTTCTCCTCGTTGTTGCACTGCGAGTCCCAGAACGCCCTCATCTTCTCCAACGCCGCCTTCGCCGCCGCCATGTCCGCCCTTTGGATCTCCTCCCGCTCCCTCCGACGAGTTCTATCTGGTTAGGGTTTTTTTCTTCTTCGCGCGGCGGCCGGTTACGTGTTATGTTAAGGAGCCCACTTCTTCTCTATATCGGTCTGTTGGGCTTTGCACTCGAATTTTGTGTTGCGACTCCCCTGCAAAAAGATTAAAAAAAGAGAAAAAGGAGGAAGGGGAAAAAAAGGAGAATATAGGAAAAACAAAAAAAAATCCGACTCCGCTGGGGATCGAACCCAGAATCTCTGGTTTCGTAGACCAGCGCCTTATCCATTGGGCCACGGAGTCAATTGTTGTAATTTTTGGGCTTTGTCACTATATATTGGTTGGGCCGTACATAATAAAAGAGCAAAAAATGAATACGACTCCCGCTGGGGATCGAACCCAGAATCTCTGGTTTCGTAGACCAGCGCCTTATCCATTGGGCCACGGAGTCATTTGATGATATCATTTCGCCTAGCATCTTACTAAACATTACTTCCGTGATTTAATAGTCATTCGTCGCCAACGTTGGATTTCGTAGCGCTGGAGAGATGCCACGTCTCCTGCTTGGATGGATCAGCCGAGACCGCACACACCAGCTACACCACTCCACCGAAGCGAAAGGGGACAAAGGTTTGCACGTCGCCAAGTCCTGAACCATTACCTAGCAGAGCAGGGATCCCATCGACGAGGCGAGGACAGAGGTGGATCAACAATGGCGTCGCTTCTTTCGCCGAACACCGTCGCTGCGACCACGGCGAGGCCGTCCGGCAGGAGGAGCCGCCTTACTCCCAGTGTCACCGCCATGGCAACCAAGGGCCCGAAGCCCAGCTCCGGCGGCACGAAAAGATCGTCGGTAAGCTAGCGCCTGCCGTTAATCCCTTGCGCTATCAATCTATTTCATGTCAGACTCCATGCGTGCGTGCGTGTAAGAACTTGCAATATACCGACGCGCGCGTGTGGCGCATGCAGGGCACTACCACGGTGTTCCCGGTGGGGAAGCCCGCGGGCCCGCCGCGGCCGGCGACGACGAAGGGGTCGGCGCCCGTGAAGCTGCTGACGAACGTGGAGAAGCTACGGCTGCTGACCAAGGCGGAGAAGGCGGGCCTGCTGTCCGCGGCGGAGCGCGCCGGGCTGTCGCTGTCGGCGGTCGAGCGCCTCGGGCTGCTGTCCAAGGCGGAGGAGCTCGGGGTGCTGTCGGCCGCCACCGACCCTGGCACCCCCGGCTCGCTGCAGGGCCTCGCGCTCCTGCTGCTGGCCGCCGGCCCCGCCGTCGTCTTCCTCGTCCCCGAGCAGTACCCCTGGGAGGTGGCGCTCCAGGCCGTCGCCGCCCTCGTCTGCGTCGCCGGGGGCTCCGCCGCGTTCGCCGCGTCCAGCTTCGTGTCCAGGCTCCAGGGCTCCTCCGGCTGATCTCGACGAACTCTGCTTGCTTCAGCATCGACCGAGTGTCAATTGCCGCGTTTGATTCTAGCACCAATGATCTTGCGTAGAGTTAATCTACTTCTGTAAAGATGGGCTGATATTTATACGATGCGCCATTCGGTTGCAATACTGCAGGTTTTTGTATTAAGGGGCGTTGTCGAACTTCTGATGGAAGCACTTCTGTCTTAATTTTTGGGTATCTTTATTAGTAAGCTTGCACGTGCTCGGGTAATGATCTTCTCAAAGATACATCTAGTCCTATTCAAATGTATTCCCTCCGTTCCAAAATAGATGACTCAATTTTATACTAAAGTTAGTATAAGAAAATGACACATATACAAAGTCAAGGTAACATTCATCATATAGGCCCTAAACCATGTTTACAGGCACTTACTGTTAGATTGATCTCTTCCCGATCGAGCCCAACTATGACGTCCGGATAAATACTGTCAGATTGATCTCTTCCCGATCGAGTCCAACTGTGACGTCCGGATAGATACATTAATCCCACGTTAACGATGCCACGTCACCTCGGTTATTGTTGCTAATCCCGCGTTAGTTCGAAACCGATTCAAATTTAAATTCAAATAAAAGTCAAAATTTAAAGTTTTCTTAATGTCAAAACTAAAATGTTAATTGTGTGGCCAATATTCCATAAACACTTATGGTGGTGAACCAACATATTTATAAAGTACTTAAATGCCTTAAAATAACTAAAAGAGGGACTAAAACAATTAATTAAATGCTTTTTGAATAATAATAATTGCAAAGTATTTTAATTAAATTCTAAAACTAAATGTGGCAGTGGCATAAATTACTAATGTTGAATTAGGGACTAGTATTATATTTTGTAGACCTAAAAATAAAAGAAACAAAAAGGATAAAAAAACTATAAAAAGAAAGAACAGGAAATTGCATAAAGAAATGAGAGAAGCACCCCTACCTTGGGCCTCAAGGCCCATCTACCTAGCAGGTTGGCCCAGACGCACGCTCCTTCCCCATCTCCCCTGTTCACATTACCATGGACGCCGGCGATGGCCGCCACGGCATAGGGCGATGCCGTGGCGCCCATCCACCGCTCCCCCCTCGCCTATGTCTTCCCCCGGGCTGAAACCCTAATCGGCCCCTCCTCATTTCCTCTTCCCCTCGTCTTCATCGCCAGATCCGCACCACCGCCGCTCTTTGCTGTCGCCGTGCGCCCGCATCGCCGGCCATCTCGCCCTACCACGTCCATCATGTGCCCCGACGACTAGAACCGCATTTGTCTGCTTCACTGTCATCCTCTACATCGACCGGTGCCACCCGTTGGAGCTCCTCACCGCTGCAGCGCTAGATCGAAGCTTCTTCCTCCTCGGGTCGCTGACGAACCACGACGCCGCCTGCCACCTCTGCTGCTCCTAACCTACTCGACGGGCCTCCTTGCGCCTGCTCGGTGAGCGCTACTCCCTCTCTTTCCTTCCCCCAACCCCCGCCTTGGAACGCCGTCGTCATGCCGTGGCCGTCGCCCTACCCCCTCGCTCGGTTCCCCTGCTCGCCTTGCTCACTAGTACCCGCGCACGCCCGCGGCCACTCCCCTGAGCCTGCACCTCCGTCCGCCGCGCTGCTATGTAGCCCCGTCGCATGCGTGCCCCGCCTGCGCCCCGTTCCGCCGTGACCGCTGCCGTCCCCCTGCGCGCTTGGTCGTGCCCCCGCGAGCTGCTGCTGCTTGCTGCGCGCGCCCGCAGCCCGCTCGCCTCCCGCCACTGGCTTGTGCTGCCGCTGCTGCTCTGCATACTGCTGCTGCCACCGCCGCTTGTCGTCGCCCCCCGTGGAGCCTCTACCTACGCCACAGCCGCGCCGCGCCGGCCCTCACCCCCGCTTTCGCCTGTGTTGCTCTGCCTGATGCTGCTCGCTACGCTAGCAGACGCCGCCGCTTCTTGCCGCCCCTGCTGCCCGTGCCACGCTGCGCCGCCCCCTGGCGCTCACCCAGACCGCTGCCGGCGCCCGCTGTCCCACGCCGGCTCCGCCCGACCATGTCGCCGTCCGTCCCGCCTCTGACCGCTGGCCGCGCCCCATCGCCGCGCCTCGCGCAGCCTTCCCGCGGCCGCCGCCTGCAGTCCCGCTCGCCGCCCTGCGTCCGCCTTTGCCCGCCGCGGCCGGCCGGCGAGCCCCGCCGATGCCACGGCCTCGCGTCGGCGACCTCCATCGCGCCCCGGGTTCACCCACTCGGGCGCTCGCGCCCAGCGCCCGGTGCCCGCTAACCGCCCTTGTGGCTTGGCCTTTGGGCCACTGCCCAGTGGGCCCCCCACCCCCTTTTTTCAAAAAAAGATTTGAAAAATAAATAAATATAAAACAATTAATAAATTAGGTAATTAATTATCTTAATTAACCTTGCTTAATTAGCCTAATGAACTAGTTCAGTTAAATTAAATCTGTTAATTAGTTAGGTTAATGACAAAGGGGCCCCACTGCCCTGTTTGACCAGTCAACGGTCTGTGTTGACCGCTGACGTCATGATGGTGTAATGACTCTGTTTTAGATTTAATAATAAATTCAGAAATTGTTTAAATCTTTAAAAAATCATAGAAGTTAATCTGTAACTCGGATGAAAAAGTTTTATACATAAAAATTGCTCAGAACGACGAGACGAATCCGGATACGCAGCCCGTTCGTCCGCCACGCATCCCTAGCATAGCGAACACGCAACTTTCCCCCTCCGATTTATCTGTCCGAAAACGCGAAACACCGGTGATATTTTCCCGGATGTTTCCTCCTTCACCAGTACCACCTCATACCGCGTTAGGGTAGCCCTAGCACCTCTACTTGTCATGCCATTTATCGCTATGTATCTGTTTGCTTAATATTTATTGTTTCTTCCCCCTCTTCTCTCGCTAGACACCGAGACCGACGCCGCTGCTACCCAGTACGACTACGGTGTTGACGACCCCTCTCTCTTGCCAGAGCAACCAGGCAAGCCCCCCTGATCACCAGATATCTCCTACTCTTCCCTCTACTGCTTGCATTAGAGTAGTGTAGCGTGTTACTGCTTTCCGTTAATCCTATTCTGATGCATAGCATGTCATTGTTGCTACAACTGTTGATACCTTACCTGCAATCCTAAATGCTTAGTATAGGATGCTAGATTATCATCAGTGGCCCTACATTCTTGTCAGTTTGCCATGCTATACTATCGGGGCGTGATCACGTCGGGTGTTGATCACGGGTATATGCTATACATACATACTATACATGTTGTGACTAAAGTCGGGTCGGCTCGTTGAGTACCCGCAAGTGATTCCGATGTTGGGGGTTGAAGGGGCAGGTGGTTCCACACTGGTAGTGGTGGGTCTGGGTTCCCGATGGCCCCCGACTGTTACTTTGAGGCGGAGCAACAGGGCAGGCAGAGACCACCTAGGAGAGAGGTGGGCCTGGCCCTGGTCGGCATTCGCGGTTACTTCAAAATAACACGCTTAACGAGATCTGGATATTTGATCTGAATCTGGCTACTGGCCTATATGCACTAACCAACTACACGGGAACAGTTATGGGCACTCGACGTCGTGGTATCAGCCGAAGCCTTCGTGACGTCAGCGACTGAGCGGCGCGCGCTGGGTTGGACCGCGTAACACAACTTCCTTTGTAATGGAGGTTGCTAGGTCTGTTCTCCGGCCGCCCACGCAACATGCAGGTGTGCAATGGGCGATGGGCCCAGACCCCTGCGCACATAGGATTTAGACCGGCGTGCTGACCTCTCTGTTGTGCCTAGGTGGGGCCACGACGTGTTGATCTTCCGAGGCCGGGCATGACCCAGGAAAGTGTGTCCGGACAAAGGGGATCAAGCGTGTTGGGAAATGTGGTGCACCCATGTAGGGAAGTTAATCTATTCGAATAGCCATGATCTTTGGTAACAGGACGACTTGGAGTTGTACCTTGACCTTATGACAACTAAAACCGGATACTTAATAAAACACACCCTTCCAAGTGCCAGATACAACCGGTGATCGCTCTCTCACAGGGCGACAAGGGGAGGATCGCCGGGTAGGATTATGCTATGTGATGCTACTTGGTGAACTTACCATCTACTCGCTTCTCCTGCTTCAAGATGGAGGTTACCAGAAGCGTAGTCTTTGACAGGACTAGCTATCCCCCTCTTATTCTGGCATTCTGCAGTTCAGTCCACATATGTTACCCCTTTTCCATTTGATACCAATGCATACATATGTAGTGTAGCTCCTTGCTTGCGAGTACTTTGGATGAGTACTCACGGTTGCTTTGCTCCTCCTTTTCCTTCTTTCTATACCTGATTTGCTGCGACCAGACATTGGAGTCCAGGAGTCAGATGCCACTATTGATGACGACTGCTACTACTACGTGCAAGCCGCTGACGACGACCAGGAGTAGTTTAGGAGGATCCCAGGCAGGAGGCATGCGCCTCTTTCGATCTGTATCCCAGTTTGTGCTAGCCTTCTTAAGGCAAACTTGTTTACTTATGTCTATACTCAGATATTGTTGCTTCCGCTGACTCGTCTATGATCGAGCTCTTGTATTCGAGCCCTCGAGGCCCCTGGCTTGTAATATGATGCTTGTATGACTTATTTTATTTGTAGAGTTGTGTTGTGATATCTTCCCGTGAGTCCCTGATCTTGATCGTACACGTTTATGTGTATGATTAGTGTACGATTGAATCAGGGGCATCACAAGTTGGTATCAGAGCCGACTGCCTATAGGAATCCCCCTTCCCCACTCCTTGGCCGAAGTCGAGTCTAGACATTGCAAAACTTTTTACTAACATGGTTGTGTGTCTTACGGGCCCACGTAGCCATTGGGTGGTATTAGGATCTTTTACTCCTTGATCTTTACTCCGGGACTCTGATCTCTCTTCTATTCGGGTTAAATGATTTTACTAAATTTGACTCTAGGTTCTCGTAAGTACTTTCACCTGGAGAGCCCCTTATTCCAGATGATCGTTTGCGTCACCAGAAGGTTCTGAAGATACCCTTCGATGTTTTCCCGAGACCCTTGTGCCCACCATCCTTGCAATTCTCTACCACTGATATATCCTTATGGGTAACGTCTTACACTTGCCATTCATACAATCAGTCCCCATTGCTCTTGTTATTACAAGATGCCTTGAATTGCTCTTCGATTTTTTTGAGAATCCTTTATGCCTACTGCCTTGCAGCTTCTTCCTGCATGATTACACCTAAGAATAATTCCTCACACTTATTGAGGATTTATTCATCCCTCGTTGTTCATATGATTCACAAGATACATTGAAAATACTAACTGATCTTCCGGTAATCCTCAGCCCGCTATTGCCCAGCAAATACTTGTATGCTTGCATTATGGATGTGTTCCATATGACCAGCAATATTCATAGCATCCTTTGTCATTATCCTTTTTGAGTCCATTTATTCAATATGTTGCGAATGCTTGCATCCTCAATCAGATCCTAGAATTCATCTTTCTGGCTCAGACGTCATTTTAATCATGGGTTGGATCTCGACCAATCATATTGCCATCAATTGTAACCCTAAGTGTACTCAACTTATCCATCCTTGATCAAAGCGTTTGCTCCTGGTCCCTTGATTTGAAAATCATAATTCCTTTGTTATTTAAATGTTGAATTATTCAGATGTTCTATAAATCGATGCATTTGCATTCTTTCTTCCTCTGATTGGGTACCGATACTCACATCAACTCTGTTGTGGATGGCCATATCCACCATTGGATTATTATTCGATAGTGTCCTTCATAATTAATCACCTTGTGACTCCTTTCTCCGATACATAATGCCTTTGGTAAATTGTATCCTCTCCTTTTGTCAACCATGCTCTACTTTCGAGCTTCTGTTTATTACTCCTGATGGTTGTGTTATATGTTCCTAAGATGCCCCGATGGGTTGGACCTATGCCTTCCTTAATCTGTGAGCCCAAAAAGTTTTCTATGGTCTTACTCTGGTAATTCGCCAGGTAGGTTTTCACACACAAATCATTTTTTTATAAGAGCAGTGAATGAATGATCATGCATTGGAGAAGTGGGAGTCGACCTTGAACTTTGTGTTCATGCCCATGGACACGATGTAGATCTTATCATGGAAGCTTCTCTTAAATTAATTATTCCTCGGTATAAGTTCATCTTATATCTAGGATCTGGTCTTTTGCAATCGTGGTTTTGACCATGTTGTCCTTTAAATACCATTTCTCGTGCAAGTTTAAGCACTTGTCTTTTGTAGAGGAATACCCCAGTCCAACCTCTACTTGGTATTTCGTTGAGTATTACCCCCTGGTATCTCGAGATTATCACGGAACTGCATAACTTATGAGTTCTTCATCAAGTACTACATTCTCACTGATTCCAAATTTTTCACGGGCTCTGAGTTATTAAACACTCAAAGACACCGATAACTTAATCAAGTCCGCACCGCGATTAAACAACTCCTGGTAACCTTCATTACTTATGAGTTTGAACTCGATCACGTCATTTCTAGCTTGCTCGGCTATATCATTATCATGCCAATTTTAACTGTACTACCTGGTCCTTAATCCCGGAGCACAACTTTCGACGATGAGCTAAGCTTATGTTGATCTTTCTCGTCATGTCATTTTGCCTTGAACAGCAAGCTTGATTTCAAATTTGTGTCGTACCCGTGGTTCCAATAACCTTTCGCTTCATCATTCCTTTGATTTGATGTCATCGCCGATCGATTACATCTTCATGAATCTCTTGACAAATGTGTCGTGATCATTATCAACATTTTGAGATCTTCCAGGATACCAATCGAACTCATAATGATAAATAACATCCTTGCCCCTCACTGATTTGTGTTATTATCGACAACATTATTGCCTTCCCTCCAAAACAAACTTGTTCATGTTATGGAACTCCTTCCTATCCAACTTATGTTATGTTCTACCTTGGAGTGTTACCTTCCTTTATGTTAAGAATGTTGTGACAATTTCACCACCTCTTAAGAATTCTTGATATATTAATACTTCTTTCCATCTTTGTTCATATCTTGGTCCCCGTGTCGTTTCTAACCGAAAAACCGACAATTGAACTATGACGTGCGAAATTCAAAACTTCTAGCGACCCTATTGCTTTGAAGTTAATGGTCAACAGTTCATTCTTAGACTATTGGTTATGGAATCACCATTCTAACATTGATCATGATACCCAAGCCCATGTTCGGGTGCACCTTTCAACCAATGTTTAATTGTGTATGTTTTCCTTGAGCATACATCACTATATCATTTGATCTGACAAATGTTATCTCCTTGTTCACCTAATTGTGGGAATCCATCTTTCTGGAAATTTCGATGGATTTTCACTGAGTCCATCAGCCACCTCCTCATCCTCTCCTTGGTTTAATGATGAACTCTTGTTTCGGAACTCGCTTCCATAGTTCATTTCCCAAGACTCTTACAATGTCATTTCATCAATCTATATTGCACCTTTTCTTCTCAGGCATCATGAATCTGAGGTATCCTAACACCAATCAGACCTGAATATCGGTCAGATATGATGGTTGGAACATATTTCCAAGAGTTATAACATTGGTCTTTATAAGACTCGGTAAGGTGATGTCATGCCTAAAACACCTAGGCGGAGGACCTATTGTTATAGTATCCTTTTTAGCAAAGTTATAACCATTATTCCATGATGAAATTGTAAGACTTATTCTATGAGTGTTCCTGATGGGTCCTTTGTGTATCCAAAGTCTGACCTTTGCTTGAAGACCATGTCGGTGCTATCTCGAAGCATGTATTTAGTACTCCGATTTTCAACAAGAACATTTGAAGCCCAGTGCTAAATGTTTCCTGCTCAATTGTCCAAACACCGCTGTATGGGTAATGTCATGAAATTTCTCTCCCCTACCCAAAGAGTTTTCCTGTCATGGATATCATGTTCTGCTTGTCCTTGGGAAGGATATACCCTTGAAATATGTGTTTAAACACATTTTTCCTTTCCATTGTTCTGTTTAATATGATAATCTTATTTCCCTTTCCATTGGTTGGTTTAACGTTACTTGTGATCTATATGATCTAAGCAGTAATATTCTCCTGCTTATGTAAACACCTCGGTGTACAATCCCGTCAGCAAGACCGTGTTACTATTGTTGATGACATTCCGGTAGCTACCGATGGACGAGAACTTTGCCTATTGGTCCGCCTCGTTTAACGAGCAAGAAAATGGTTCTCTTCATCCCTCGCCCTTGGTACTGACGTTGTTGCCGATATAACTGACAGGCTACCCTATGACATGCCTTGCTATCATGACCATGCAAGATGTCACCGCTCCTCCTACTTTTAACCCACATGGTGGGCCCATAACCCACAGTTCCATAGGATCGAAACCTGACTCTCCTGTACACCCCAGCTCCTAAAGGTTATTCCTCATGCTTGGTTTCGTATGTAATTCACAAGCCACTTTCTAAGAGATCATCAATTCTGGTATCAGACATAATACTTATCCCCGTTGCTCTAAAACCCTTTCACACTCTGTTTAGGCAACGAACGATTGACTAGCCACTTGAAACTTCTTACCGTACCTTCTTGCTCGGCTCTCGATGTGTTCCATTTGACCAATTCGAGAGTTACTCATGTGATCATTCATGCGATAACCCCCAGATGATTTCCCCTGTTAGCATTCTATCGTTGTCGGGATGCCCCTTTCTTATTGATAAGTACGATGAAGTTCACCAAGAAAGGCTGATGACTTATCCTGATAACCCGAAGCTAAGGAATGACGACATCAACGGAGCGATCAACTTCTTCGAGAAGAGCAACCACGACCGAGAAGATTCGTTAGAATTTCATAACCTAATCTCTTCCCCCTTACTCCCGCTCCTAAATCTCAGGACGAGATTTCTTGTAGTGGAGGAGAATTGTGACGCCCGGATAATTAAGCTACAGTAATCCCATGTTAATGGTGCCACGTCACCTCGGTTATTGTTGCTAATCTCGCGTTAGTTTGAAACCGATTCAAATTCAAATTCAAATAAAAGTCAAAATTTAAAGTTTTCTTAACGTCATAACTAAAATGTTAATTGCGTGGCAAATATTCCATAAACACTTATGGCGGTGAACCAACATATTTATAAAGTACTTAAATGCCTTAAAATAACTAAAAGAGGGACTAAAACAATTAATTAAATGCTTTTTGAATAATAATAATTGCAAAGTATTTTAATTAAATTCTAAAACTAAATGTGGCAGTGGCATAAATTACTAATGTTGAATTAGGGGCTAGTATTATATTTTGTAAACCTAAAAATAAAAGAAACAAAAAGGATAACAGAAAACTATAAAGAGAAAGAACAGGAAATTGCAGAAAGAAAAGAGAGAAGCCCCCTACCTTGGGCCTCAAGGCCCATCTACCTAGCAGGCTGGCCCAGACGCACGCTCCCTCCCCATCTCCCATGTTCACGTTACCATGGACACCGGCGATGGCCGCCACGGCACAGGGCGATGCCGTGGCGCCCATCCAATGCTCCCCCCTCGCCTATGTCTTCCCCCGGTACGAAACCCTAGTCGACCCCTCCTCATTTCCTCTTCCCCTCGTCTTCATCGCCAGATCCGCACCACCGCCGCTCTTCGCCGTCGCCGTGCGCCCGCATCGCCAGCCATCTCGCCCTACCACGTCACCATGTGCCCCGACGACTAGAACCGCATCCGTCTGCTTCGCGTCATCCTCTACATCCACCGGTGCCACCCGTTGGAGCTCCTTACCGTTGTAGCGCTGGATCGAAGCTTCTTCCTCCTCGGGTTGCTGACGAACCACGACGCCGCCGGCCACCTACTGCTCCTAACCCACTCGACGGGCCTCCTTGCGCCTCCTCGGTGAATGCCACTCCCTCTCTCTCCTTCCGCCAACCCCCGCCTTGGAACGCCGTCATCATGTCGTGGCCATCGCCCTACCCCCTCGCTCGGCTCCCCTGCTCGCCTTGCTCACTAGTACCCGTGCACGCCCGCGGCCACTCCCCTGAGCCTGCACCTCCGTCTGCCGCGCTGCTACATAGCCCCGTCGCATGCGCGCCCTGCCTGCGCCCCGTTCCGCCGCGACCGCTGTCGTCCTCCTGCGCGCTTGGCCGTGCCCCCGCGAGCTGCGGCTGCTTGCTGCGTGCGCCCGCAGCCTGCTCGCCTCCCGCCACTGGCTTGTGCTGCTGCTGCTGCTCTGCATCCTGCTGCTGCCACCGCCGCTTGCCGTCGCCTCCGTGGAGCCTCTACCTATGCCACAGTCGTTCCCCGCCGGCCCTCACCCCCGCTCTCGCCTGTGTTGCTCTGCCTGATGCTGCTCGCTACGCTAGCAGCCGCCGCTGCTTCTTGCCGCCCCTGCTGCCCGTGCCACGCTGCGCCGTCCCCTGGCACTCACCCAGACCGCTGTCGGCGTCCGCTGTCCCGCGCGCTGGGCCGCGCTGGCCCGCGTCGGCTCCGCCCGACCATGCCGCCGTCTGTCGGCGTTTTGGGAACGGGTGTCCCCAGACTTGCCTGCCTGCGGCCTACGGCGTGGCTCGAGGAGGGGCCCAACACGGCCCATCTTCATCAACACAGACCCAAGACCCTCGCGAGGGGTCAAGCCTCGTGGGGCAGACGACACAGAGCTTCCTCAGGCACGGCCTCATCAGGCTGGCTCGCAAGGAGGCGGAGAGATTAAGGCGGGGCACCTCACAACGTGCCCGTGACGCGAGCCATGACGACCAAGGGTGCCAGGCGGGCATCAGCCCGCGCAGTGTCCTCCTTTCCTCTTTGGTGCAAAGGGAGCAAGCGCAGGCGAGGGCATCAAGCAAAGGCACCCGTTTTAGTGCAACGAGACCAAGACCAGCCCAACGGCAGGGAGGAAGTCATTGTGGAGCCCAAGCATCGTCACTACCAGAGCCTTTGGCAGGCGAGGACCAACTTTAGTCAGGATAAGTGTACCAGATGTCCCCCTCTAAAATGGCCAATTGTTGGCGCCCTTCCCGCTCAATATTTGGAAAGAGGCCTAGGGCCTTTGCCTATAAATAGGACTAGCCACCCCCAGGGTAGGAGGAGGGAAAAATCGGAGAGAGGATCAAGAAGAGAGAGAGAGAGAGAGGGGTGACTGAGCTCCTCCTAGCAGTTCGTCGCCCCAGCCAAGAATAGACCCTCGCGAGGTTGTTCTTCCTTGTATTGCTCATCATCATCAGCCCAAGAGGCAATCCACCACACCACGCACTAGAGTAGGGTATTACACCACAACGGTGGCCCAAACCAGTAAAAACCCTATGTCTCTTGTGCTGTTCTTTCCATAGCTTAGATCTTAGCGAGGCGGAGGGGTGCAGGTAGGTAGAAGGCGAAATCTCCGTGCGCACCCCAGTGTTCGAACCTCAAGGGTCTGCCGGAACCCGAAATCCGACATTTGACGCGCCAGGTAGGGGTGCACCGGAGTTCTCCCTTCCGCCACCGCCACGACCTGCCTCGCGATGAGTAGCGTGTCACCTGCTCCGGCCGCCGGCGCCAGCACGGGGGCCAGGGGGCTCCGAGCCCTGGCCCCAGCCCTGCAACGGGTACGGTGGCCGGACAAGTTCAAGCCAACGACGCCGCCGTGCTACAGCGGCGCGACTGATCCGCTGGCCTTCTTGCTGGCGTACGAGGAGGCGATAGGGTCATGGCCAACTGGCTCCCCACGGCCCTCACCGGCGCTCCGCGCGCATGGCTGCTCCACCTGCCGGCAGCCTCCATGGCCTCTTGGGAAGAGCTCTGCAGCCTCTTCCCCGCCCACCATGCTACACCAACACCCCCGGTCGTCGCGGCCCTCCTGGGCGGCTCGCAGGCGCCGCCTACAAGTCACCACGTCAAGCCGTTCATCCGCCGGGTCAGCGTCGCTTCCACGCGGCAGGGGGCTCTCCCGGACTGGGCGGCGCCCAAGGCCGGCCTGACCTTCAGCTCGGAGGACCACCCCTCCAACTCGGCCTGCTCGGGTGCGCTCCCCATGCTATGCACCCCCACCATCTGCCAGGTGGCCGTCACCAGAACTCTCATTGATGGCGGTGCGGGTCTCAGCGTGCTCTCGGTTGAGGCCTTCAACCTCCTCTGCATACCCCTGGAATGGCTGCAACCCAGCCGGCCCTTCACAGGCGTTGGGGGCGGATCATCTAGCTCCTTGGGACAGATCTGACTCCCAGTAACCTTCGGCACCTACAACAACTTCCGCACGGAGCTGGTCAACTTCGACATCGCCCCCATCGGCCTCCCCTACAACGCCATCCTCGGCTACCCAGCGCTGGCCCAGTTCATGGCCGCGACGCACCCGGCGTACAACCTCATGAAGATGCCCGGAAGCAGCGGTGTCCTCACCGTGCACGGGGACACCGGAGACGCGCTGCGAGTGCTCAAGCTCGCCTTCAAGACGGCAGCGTCGGCACAGCCCGCCGACTCGGAGACCCCCGAACCCAAGGGGGCTGCACCCGCCAAGAAGAAACAGTTGTTCACCCAAGACAAGGCAGAAACCAAGCAGATACCCGTCGATGAGGACGGGTCCACCCATGCCACTTTCACCATAGGCGCCAACCTCGAGCCCGAGCAGGAGGAGGCCCTGGTCAGGTTCCTGCGCGCAAATAAGAAGGTATTCGCTTGGGAGCCTAACCAGTTAGCGGGGATCCCTAGGAGCGTAATCGAGCATCACCTCAACGTGTGCCCCAACGTGCGCCCTGTGAAGCAGAAGGCAAGGCGGCAGTCCAAAGAAAAGCAGGCCTTCATCGTCCAAGAGACCCGCAAACTAGAAGCCGCGGGGGTCATTCGCGAGGTCCGATACCCGGATTGGTTGGCCAACCCTGTCGTTGTACCAAAGAAGGGAGGGAAGGAGCGCATGTGTGTCGACTTCACCAACCTCAACAAGGCATGCCCGCAAGATCCGTTCCCGCTCCCCCACATCGACCAGATCGTCGATTCCACCGCAGAATGCGACCTGCTATGCTTCTTGGATGCCTTCTCTGGGTATCACCAGATCAAGATGGCGGTAGAAGACGTCGAAAAGACAGCCTTCCTAACCCCGTGTGGGGTGTACTGCTACACGTGCATGCCATTCGGGCTGCGTAACGCAGGGGCGACCTTTCAGTGGCTAATGCACATCACCTTGGGCCCGCAGCTCAGGAAGAATGTTGACGCTTACGTCGATGACATTGTGGTGAAGTCTCGGGAGGCCAGGACCCTGATACAAGACCTGGAGGAAACCTCCGCGAGCCTCAACGCAGTGAACATGCGGCTCAACCCAGAGAAGTGTGTGTTCGGAGTCCCCTCGGGCAAGCTCTTGGGTTTCCTCGTGTCCCACCGAGGCATCGTGGCTAACCCGGAAAAGGTCAAGGCGGTCGAGGACATGAGCCCGCCAAAGACCCTCAGAGAAATGCAGAAGCTCACTGGGCGCGTGACCGCGCTGGGGCGCTTCATCTCCAAGTTGGGGGAGCGAGCGCTGCCCTTCTTCCAGCTAATGAAGAAAAAAGGGCCCTTTGAATGGACTGAAGAGATCGACAAGGCGTTCCAGGGTCTCAAAAGATACCTGACCAGCCCTCCGGTCATGGTGGCCTCGCGCCCTCAAGAGCCCCTGGTGCTTTACCTCGCCGCCACTCCCTACTCCGCTAGCGCAGCCCTGGTGGCGGTTAGGGAGGAGCGTCGAATCAAAACCACATCAGCAGCCCGGGACAAGGCAAAACAGGAACAAGGAAGGCCCATAGAAACCGCCACCACGTCTGAGGAGGATCAGCCGCCGCAGAGGAGTGCACCGGAGGTGGAAGAGGCCCCTCTCCCAGATGGCCAGCCTCAGGAGGCCTCATCGCCTCAGGAGGCGCCATGGTCCCCGGAGGGCGCCACCAGCACTGACGCACCCAACCTCATTGAGCACCCAGTGTACTTCGTCAGCACGGTGTTGCGGGACGCGAGGGCACGGCATCCCATGCCTCAGAAGCTCCTCCTCGCGCTACTGGTGGCCTCACGCAAGCTGCGGCACTATTTTCAGGGTCACCCCATCAAGATCGTCTCGTCATACCCCCTAGAGAGAGTGCTCAGGAGCCCTAACTCAGTTGGAAGGGTCGCTGAGTGGAACATAGAACTACAAGCATTTCAGCTCAAATTCAGCACGACCAGAGACATCAAGGGAGCAACATTAGCGGACTTTGTGCCAGAATGGACGGAGGCACCAGGCCTCAAGGCCGACAAGGATCGGTCCCTCTCCCGGGGAAGCGAGGCGCTAGAAAGCTGGGTCATGTACTTCGATGGGGCGTTCTCCAGGCATGGCGCTAGGGCTGGGGCGGTGCTTATATCGCCCACTTAGGACAAGCTCTACTACGCTGTACAGCTCTGTTTCCAGCAAGGTGAAAAGGTCTCCAACAACATAGCGGAGTATGAAGGTTTAATAGCGGGCTTGAAGGCCGCAGCTGCCCTGGGGGTGAAACGCCTCACCATCAAGGGCGATTCGCAGCTCCTTGTCAATTTCTCCAACAAGGTGTACGAGCCGAAAGATGAGCACATGGAAGCCTACCTTGCGGAGGTCTGCAGGATGGAGAAGCAGTTCTGGGGGTTGGAGTTGCAGCATATGCCCCGTGGCACCAATCAGGAGGCCGACGACATCGCCAAACGGGCGTCCAGGCGGTTACCTCAGGAGCCGGGCGTCTTCGAGGAGCGGCTCTTCAAGCCCTTAGCTCTGCCGTCATTGTCAAACACGGCTCAACCTCGGGAGGAGCTCCCCCAGCCACCTGCCTCAGGAGCCCCGATCTGTGGCCCGGCCTCAGGAGCATGCCTGCTCCTGACGATGGAACCTCAGGAGGGGCGCTGGATCACGGAGCTCCGGAGTTACTTAACACAAGGGACCCTGCCGGAGAAGGAGGAGGAAGCGGAGCGTGTGGCACGGCAGGCCACGACATACTGCATCAAGGATGGAGAGCTCTACCAGAAGCGACCAAACGATGTATCCCTACGCTGCATCTCCAGGGAGCAAGGAAAGGAACTGCTGGAAGATATACACGGCGGAGACTGTGAACATCATTCATCATCACGGACCCTCGTCGGCAAGGCGTTCCGCAGTGGGTTTTATTGGTCCACCGCACTCAATGACATCATCGAACTGGTGAAAGCTTGTGAGGCCTGCCAGTTCCAGCCAAGCAAATCCATCAGCCGGCAGGAGGCCTGCAGACTATACCCCTTTCGTGGCCATTCGCAGTCTGGGGGCTGGACATCCTGGGCCCGTTTCCTCGGGCGCCAGGGGGCTACCGCTACCTCTACGTCGCCGTGGACAAGTTCACCAAGTGGGCTGAAGTAGAGGCCGTCCGCACCATCCCCGCGGGTTCTGCCGTCAAGTTCATCAGGGGCATCGTGAGCCGGTTCGGGGTGCCGAACC
Source organism: Triticum dicoccoides (assembly GCF_002162155.2). Lineage (NCBI taxonomy): Eukaryota > Viridiplantae > Streptophyta > Magnoliopsida > Poales > Poaceae > Triticum > Triticum dicoccoides. Next base: position 96,948,583 of record NC_041388.1, read on the forward strand.
GCATCATCACAGACAACGGTTCGCAGTTCACCAGTAACCTCTTCAAAACATACTGTGCTAACCTTGGAACGCAGATATGCTACGCTTCGGTGGCGCACCCCCGAAGCAACGGCCAGGCCGAGCGAGCCAACGCAGAGGTCCTGAGGGGCCTCAAGACCAGGACGTTTAAGAAGAAGCTGGAGGCCTGCGGCAGAGGTTGGTACGACGAGCTTCAGTCCGTGTTGTGGTCCATCCGCACAACCACGACCAAGCCGACTGGAGAGACCCCGTTCTTCCTGGTCTACGGAGCCGAAGCGGTCCTCCCTCACGAGGTCAGACGTCGCTCCGCACGGGTCCTGGCGTTCGAGGAGGCACAACAGGACGCCATGCGGGGGATGGACCTCGTGCTGGGGGAGGAATGTCGCCGAGAAGCCGCGCTTCGAGCGGCGAGGTACCAACAAGCACTGCAACGATATCACTGCCGCAACATCCGCCGCAGAACTCTCGAGGTAAGAGACCTCGTGCTTAGACGGGTTCTCTCTAGGGAGGGACTACACAAGCTCTCTCCCATGTGGGAGGGCCCGTTCAAGGTTGTTCATGTTTTCAGGCCCGGCTCCGCGCGCTTGGAGACTTAGGAGGGGGTGCCAGTCCAGAACGCATGGAACATCCAGCACCTCCGGAGGTTCTACCCCTAAAAAGGCCCAGAGCCTGTGAAGAAGGCGAATGCTTGTGAAGCTGTCGTGTTTTGGAAAAGGCCCAGAGCCTGTGAAGAAGGTGAATGCCTGTGAAGCTGTCGCGTTTTGGAAAAGGCCCAGAGCCTGTGATGAAGGAGAATGCCTGTGAAGCTGTCGCGTTTTGGAAAAGGCCCAGAGCCTGTGAAGAAGGCGAATGCCTGTGAAGCTGTCGCATTTTGGAAAAGGCCCGGAGCCTGTGAAGAGGGCAAATGCGCGTGAAGCCTGCTTCCCCCAAGAAAGGCCCGGAGCCTGTGAAGAAGGCCAACGCCTGTGAAGCTCGCCGCCCGTGACACTCTCACGTAATAATGAGTTGGGGCTGTACACGCCCCGGAGTCTCAGGAGCGCCGGCCTCAGGCCCTGGGGCTCCCTCCACGCCCAGTGGAAGCACTTAGCTCCGCACTGGTGAGAAGACGTCGAAGACTAGATTAGGTGCCGGACGCGGCTTTTTCATTTGCTTTCCGCAGTTGGCTTGTTCATTCTCATTCAAAGTTTTTGCCGTCTTTGGCTCATGGTTCTTCGACTTTTCACTCTCCTGCCTCGATTTCTCTTATGCAAGGCCTCGCGAGGGGGGCAGCCGAGCGCTCTCACGAGTGTTCCTGTCCTAGTCGTTCAAAGGTTTCGCGACCTGGGTCCATTACAGGAGCACCCCTCCAGTCCGTGCCCCACGGGCACCGCGACACGAACACATGGCCTGGGTCGGTCGCCCCCCCACGGTTGGGGCCGGGAACTATCCACGCGCGGGCACATATCCGGAAGGCACGATAACGGAAGCAAAGCGATGATTAACAGCAATAACCTAAACACGCCCCCGCGGGGCTCCACGCTACTGTCTTTTTACGTAGGAAAAAGGAAAAGAAAGAACAAATCAGGCGCAGATCGCCTCACACCGGACTGCAGGGAAGGCTCGAGCTGCCTCCGGGGCTCAGGTAGACTCCCTCTCGCGCTTCACCGAAACGCGACGGCGGGCAGACACGCTACCACCTCCCAAGCAGGTACGACGGCGTGGGGGCTGACCGCGGTCATCGCTAGAAGAGTCGCCGCCTGAAGAAGAACCGGTGAAGCTTGGGGAACCCTGAGCGCCGCCAATCACGCGAGCGCCGCCCTCTCCATCATCGCCGGGGCTGGGTTCCCGGTTGCGGTCGTCGTCCTCAGGACAGCACCCTGCGCGGCGACCATCTTCCCCAAACACCCTCACGTAGAGGGTGGCATCACCGTCAAACTTGAAGTGCAGGGTGCACCGACGGCTCAGGCCATGCGCGCGGGCAAACGTCTGCCAACCGCGGGTCAAGGCTAGGCTCCCGGCTGCGGAGACCTCCAGTGAAGCCCATGAGGCCCGGCTGCAGCAGCCGTCTGCCTGAAGCCAGAGGCCGCCCGGGGCGCCGGCCGGGAGCTCGCCGAGGAGGAAGCGAGGAAGTTGAAGCCGGGTGCTAGTCGGCTCCGCCGACCACACAACGAACTCCGGCAGCACCTCTGCAGCGCGAAAGCGTGGCCTAGGGGGACGCGTGACCAAAGCGCGCCCCCCGGCCGCAGCAGTCCGCCCGTAACCATGCTGGAAATCGTCTCCACGGCCGCGGGGAGCTGCCGTGGTGGCCACGGGATGTTTGCGAGGGCGCCCTCGGCCGCGCTTGGGCGAGGGAGAGGCAGGCTCAACCTGGCGAGCCTTCCCCTTCTCTACGGCCGAGAACCTCCTCGACGGGGCCATGAAGAAGAAGGAGAAGCAAGGGGGAATGAACTGGAAGGGCGCGCGCCGATCCGTACTTATAACTGGCGAGGGCCAACCATCGGTCCCCATGATCACAGGTAATCATGACCCGCTTTGCATGCATGGACTTGTCCAATCCATGCAGTTGCCGAGGCGCCGTGGGGAAGTGGAGACGCCCATGTCCAATCAACCGCCACGCGGAGACCAAGGCCGCAGGCTGTTAGGTCCCGCGGTGCTTCGCACTTGCCCTTTCGCCTCCCTGCACGGCCAAGTCCGGGCACGCCTTGGGCCCGGGGGCTACTGTCGGCGTTCTGGGAACGGGGGTCCCCAGACTTGCCTGCCTGCGGCCTGCGGCGTGACTCGAGGAGGGCCCCAGCACGGCCCATCTTTATCAACACAGACCCAAGACCCTCGCGAGGGGTCAAGCCTCATGGGGCGGACAACACAGAGCTTCCTCAGGCACGGCCTCATCAGGCTGGCTCGCAAGGAGGCGGAGAGATCAAGGCGGGGCACCTCACGACGTGCCCGTGACGCGAGCCATGACGACCAAGGTGCCAGGCGGGCGTCAGCCCGCGCAGTGTCCTCCTTTCCTCTTTGGTGCAAAGGGAGCAAGCGCAGGCGAGGGCATCAAGCAAAGGCACCCGTTTCGGTGCAACGAGACCAAGACCAGCCCAACGGTAGGGAGGAAGTCATTGTGGAGCCCAAGCCATCGTCATCACCAGAGCCTTTGGCAGGCGAGGACCAACTTTAGTCAGGATAAGTGTACCAGATGTCCCCCTCTAAAATGGCCAATTGTTGGCGCCCTTCCCGCTCAATATTTGGGAAGAGGCCCAGGGCCTTTGCCTATAAATAGGACTAGCCACCCCCAGGGTAGGAGGAGGGAAAAATCAGAGAGAGGATCAAGAAGAGAAAGAGAGAGAGAGGGGGGTGACTGAGCTCCTCCTAGTAGTTCGTCGCCCCAGCCAAGAACAGACCCTCGCGAGGCTGTTCTTCCTTGTATTACTCATCATCATCAGCCCAAGAGGCAATCCACCACACCACAAACTGGAGTAGGGTATTACACCACAACGGTAGCCCGAACCAGTATAAACCCTGTGTCTCTTGTGCTGTTCTTTCCATAGCTTAGATCTTAGCGAGGCGGAGGGGAGCAGGTAGGTAGAAGGCGAAATCTCCGCGCGCACCCCAGTGTTCGAACCTCAAGGGTCTGCGGGAACCCGAAATCCGACACCGTCCATCCCGCCTCTGGCCGCTGGCCGCGCCCCATGGCCGCGCCTTGCGCAGCCTCCCCGCGGCCGCCGCCTGCAGTCCCGCTCGCCGCCCTGAGTCCGCCTTTGCCCGCCGCGGCCGGCCGGCGACCCCCGCCGATGCCACGGCCTCGCCCCGACGACCTCCACCGCGCCCCGGGTTCACCCACTCGGGCGCTCGCGCCCAGCGCCCGGTGCCCGCTAACCGCCCTTGTGGCTTGGCCTTTGGGCCACTACCCAGTGGGGCCCCAGCCCCTTATTTTCAAAAAAAGATTTTAAAAATAAATAAATATAAAAACAATTAATAAATTATGTAATTAATTATCTTAATTAACCTTGCTTAATTAGCCTAATGAACTAGTTTAGTTAAATTAAATCTGTTAATTAGTTAGGTCAATGACAAAGGGGCCCCACTGCCCTGATTGACCAGTCAACGGTCTGTGTTGACCGCTGACATCATGATGACATCATGCTGGTGTAATGACTCTGTTTTAGATTTAATAATAAATTCAAAAATTGTTTAAATCTTTAAAAATTCATAGAAATTAATCCGTATCTCGGATGAAAAAGTTTTATACATAAAAATTGCTCAGAACGACGAGACGAATCCGGATACGCAACCCGTTCGTCCGCCATGCATCCATAGCATAGCGAACACGCAACTGCCCCCTCCGATTCATCTGTCCGAAAACACAAAACACCAGGGATATTTTCCCGGATGTTTCCCCCCTTCACCGGTACCACCTCATACCGCGTCAGGGCACCCCTAGCACCGCTACTTGTCATGTCATGCATCGCTATGCATCTGTTTGCTTAATATTTATTGTTTCTTCCCCTCTTCTCTCGCTAGATATCGAGACCGACGCCGCTACTACCCAGTACGACTACGATGTTGATGACCCCTCTCTCTTGCCAGAGCAACCAGGCAAGCCCCCCCTTGATCACCAGATATCGCCTACTCTTCCCTCTACTGCTTGCATTGGAGTAGTGTAGCGTGTTACTGCTTTCCGTTAATCCTTTTCTGATGCATAGACTGTCATTGTTGCTACAATTGTTACCTGCAATCCAAAATGCTTAGTATAGGATGCTAGATTATCGTCAGTGGCCCTACATTCTTGTCAGCCTGCCATGCTATACTATCAGGCCGTGATCACATCGGGTGTTGATCACGGGTATATACTATACATACATACTATACATGTTGTGACTAAAGTCGGGTCGGCACATTGAGTACCCGCAAGTGATTCAGATGTTGGGGGTTGAAGGGGCAGGTGGTTCCACCCTGGTAGTGGTGGGCCTGGGTTCCCGACAGCCCCCGACTGTTACTTTGAGGCGGAGCGACAAGTCAGGCGGAGACCACCTAGGAGAGAGGTGGGCCTGGCCCTGGTCAGCGTTCACGGTTACTTCAAAATCGCATAACAAGATCTGGGTATTTGATCTGAGTCTGGCTACTGGCCTATACGCACTAACCAACTACGCGGGAACAGTTATGGGCACTCGATGTCGTGGTATCAGCCGACGCCTTCGTGACGTCGGCGACTGAGCGGCGCGCGCCGGGTTGGACCGCGTAACGCAACTTCCTTTATAATGGAGGTTGCTAGGTCTGTTCTCCGGCCGCCCATGCAATGTGCAGGTGTGCAATGGGAGATGGGCCAGACCCCTGCGCGCATAGAATTTAGACCGGCGTCCTGACCTCTCTGTTGTGCCTAGGTGGGGCCGCGACGTGTTGATCTTCTGAGGCCGGGCATGACCTAGGAAAGTGTGTCTGGACAAAGGGGATCGAGTGTGTTGGGAAATGTGGTGCACCCCTGCAGGGAAGTTAACCTATTCGAATAGCTGTGATCTTCGGTAACAGGATGACTTGGAGTTGTACCTTGACCTTATGACAACTAAAACCAGATACTTAATAAAACACACCCTTCCAAGTGCCAGATATAACCGGTGATCGCTCTCTCACAGGGCGACGAGGGGAGGATCGCCGGGTAGGATTATGCTATGCGATGCTACTTGGTGAACTTACCATCTACTCTCTTCTCCTGCTTCAAGATGGAGGTTACCAGAAGCGTTGTCTTCGACAGGACTAGCTATCCCCCCTCTTATTCTGGCATTCTGCAGTTCAGTCCACATATGTTACCCCTTTTCCATTTGATACCAATGCATACATATGTAGTGTAGCTCCTTGCTTGTGAGTACTTTGGATGAGTACTCACGGTTGCTTTGCTCCCCCTTTTCCCTCTTTCTATACCCAATTTGCTGCGACCAGATGTTGGAGTCCAGGAGCCAGACGCCACTGTCGATGACGACTGCTACTACTCAAGAGGTGCCTACTACTACGTGCAGGCCGCGGACGACGACCAGGAGTAGTTTAGGAGGATCCCAGACAGAAGGCCTGCGCCTCTTTCGATCTGTATCCCAGTTTGTGCTAGCCTTCTTAAGGCAAACTTGTTTACTTATGTTTGTACTTAGATATTGTTGCTTCCGCTGACTCGTCTATGATCGAGCTCTTGTATTCGAGCCCTCGAGGCCCTTGGCTTGTAATATGATGCTTGTATGACTTATTTTATTTGTAGAGTTGTGTTGTGATATCTTCCCGTGAGTCCCTGATCTTGATCATACACGTTTACGTGTATAATTAGTATACGATTGAATCGGGAGCGTCACACCAACGGCTCGACGGGCCCTTGACCCGTGTCCTGATCGGTGGTGCCTAACCAAACCATGGTTGGTGGGCCCGTGTCACCGCGCTATATAAAGGGGTGGAGGAGCCGGCCGCACGCGACACGAGATTCACCGTGCGTCCAGAACCCCACCTGTAACCCTACCGATCTAGGGTTAGCGTGATTAGACAGGAAGCTCAACCACCATCGCCACCCACGCACACTCGCGCTCATGCCATTGCCCCTCCACCATGGCCACAAGTGCGAGCTCGTCTGGACAAACAGAAGGTAGCACCACCGATTATCTGACCTTCGATCCGCAAGGTCTATCAATTGTATCAGCTAGATTGGTTTAGGATTTTAGGCAGGAAAAGGAAACGGGAGTTCTAATCCGGGAAAAGAAACCCCCTCCCCTGGAACCCTAATCGACAGGGCAAAGAACGAATCCTCACCATAAAGAAAGTAGCGCCACCTCAAGGCCGCGCCGTTCCTCTTGATCCGGACGGGCATCGACAAGCCGAGCCGTTTGAAAGAAGAACTCACCCCACAGGGGCAAAGGGCACCACCACAGAGCCATTTGATGGCGGCGCGTTCACCCTCGAGGTGCTCGCGCACGCCAGGAAAGGGGTCAGCGGGGGCGCCGCATCGGAAAGCCGCATGATCTCTCTCTCTCTCTCTCTCTGTTGTTGTAAGTGGTGGTGGATAAGAGAAAAATAAGGGGAAAAAAAGAAGGCTCGCGCGGCACGGTGACGTCCGGGGCAAAGCCCTTTCCTCCACCGTCGTCGTCTTCAAAAGGAGCAGAGGAGGGATCGACCGCATGTCTCTGTCTCTCTGTCGTTGGTGGCGTTGGGAGAAAGAGGGAGGAAAGGAGGTGAAAGGAAAGGAGAAAGGGAGGGGAAAAGGAAGGGAGCTCGCGCGATGCAGCAACTCCGTCGCCGTCGTCGGCGACCGGCACGGCGCGGTGACCCGCGGTCGGGTCGAGAGAGGCAGAGAGCAGCACGAGGGGAAGAAATTAAACGGGCTAGGGTTTCGGCTGGATCAACCTTGCTGGTTTTGATCCAGCGAGGAGAGCGGGTGGCCGTCCGATGTCATCTGACGGTTGCAGTGCAAACCCTAAGCCGCGCTGGGCTTTTGGGCCGAAAGTGGAGCTGGGCGCCGCTACGAGTGCAGTTCATGCGCGCTAGCGCTGGCTGACGCCGGCCAGTAGACCCACTCAGGAGGCCGGGCGTTGCGCAGTGTTTAGGAGGTCGGGCGGAAGCGCGGCTGGGCCGGCTTCGGCCCAAAGGGTGCGCACGACGCGCGTGGGTCGTGGGATGGCCCAAACTAGCCACTGGCACGTTTTGTTATATATATTTTTTTGTCCAGGTTTTTGGGCAAATTTAATATAGTTTTGTTTCTATTCAAATTAATTCAACAAATTTTGTCTAGAAAACAAAAAAGAAAAAAATGTTTCTCAAAAGAATAAAGTTCATGAATTTTTATTCATGTTTTCCGATGCAAATAAAAATAAAATTGCTCTTTTAAAAGTGAATAGAACTAAAGTAAAAGATTAAATTGTTGCTTCTCTAATGCAATTTTGAACAAACCGGTTAAAATTGCTTAGAGAGTAAAAGAGTACATAATTTTTTAGAATATTGTAAAGTTTCCGCTGCAAAGAAAAAGTTTTATCCTCCAATTAAATTGGAACCACGGGAAAATTTAATTGGAAGAATTGTTCTTAGCAATCTATGGGTGAAATAAGATGAAGATAGTTTCCGCTATGACAAAGAAAGATATTTGTTTTAAAGTTAAAATATGGTATTGTTATTTTCTGACCAACGTTGATGATAACGGTACTATAATTCCATGAGTCTTATGTTCAAAGCTTAAATCTCTGATAAATTTTGTATCAAAGTGATCAATTTTCAGAGAACAGATAAAGATAAAAAAATGCTCTTGAGCTAGAAAATGTATATTTCCTGTTCCCGCTGCAATAAAGTTGATGATGATGGTTATTTCTTAGCAATGTTGTTTAATAGAAATACTATCATCACACTGTTTATGAGCTATATGCATTATTTCCATTTCCGCCCAACGGTGATACGGAATTAATGTAGAAGGATGATGTTTTATTCTAATTCTGCCCAGCGGTGATTTAGAATATAAAATATATTTTTAAAGGTTTAATGTGCATATTTTTTAACCAGACCAACATGTGGTTATTTTTTATGCTCATTATTGTTAATTATTGGCTAATTTTTCTCAGACTAAATTTTTTCCATGCTTTCATTTGTGAAAGCGAATGGCTGGGTACTTGTGACCCGAAAGATGACCAAGAAAGGTTTATAACATGAGGGAGTATGTTCTCTCTAAAGAATGGCTTCAAAAGAAAAGAGATAGATCATGGGGAGTCTTGGTTAATGAATGTCTCTCATGTACTCTCTATGAAGAAGATTTTTCGGTCAACATGATTTGAAATGAAACAAGCAACATGCGTGTTTAATTTGACCAACGTCGGATCAGGCATGTGTGTCAAAGAGCATTCAAATTTACTTCTGAATTTGATGATTGAATATGCAGTCAAAAGAGCCAATTCTGGCATTTATGTCCCTTACAAGGAATTACCCGCATAGCGGGAAAAGATGATTATGATAAAACCCGCATGGCGGGAAAAGTCTGGGAAAATACCTGTATAACGGGGTAAAGTTGACATAGTATTATGTCAAAAATCCTGTATGGCGGGAGAAATTTTGGCAAAGGACTTATCCTGTATGACAGGAAAAAGATATGATGACTCATGTGCTTTTAATGTGTCCCACTCTGGGAGAAAAGTATGGAGTGGCTATTATGCTTTCCTAGTATCGACCGTACACCTTATGTGTAACAGTCATTAAGCACTCAATAAATCCAAAGAGAATAAAAGTTACAGACGAACATAAAGATAAGAATGATATGCAAGTGTGACTTGTAAAAGTACTAATGATAAAGAACTCTGTTGAGTTTCTAAAATGGAATGAGGAAAAAGTACTCCCATACCAGGTAACAGATAACTTCATTTCGTATGAAGTAATCAGATGAATGAAGTAGATAATCAAAGTTTCCTCAATTCACGAGAGTTATGAATGGTTTTCGAAATTGTGGTAGAAAAGTTCTTGCCACATTTCGAGGGGGAGAAAGAAATATGAGATAAATTAAGAATGATGAAACTCCCCTATACTTTAGATAATGTGATGAAGAATGTGATCGTCTGGAGGAGTACGGCGGTCATAATAATACCCCTAAAGAAAAGAAATAGTTGTATTCCTGGATCTTTTACAGTTCTGAAAGCAGACTAAGGAATACTAAGACGATGCTTAAAGTGCCATAAAGAAGAAAGTTTTAACAGAATAAACCCAAATAATATAGTTTAAAGATACGCCATTTTTAGTGAAGATGGAGTAATCTGTGGGAGCATGTTGTATGACCTATACAACACCCGCTGTTAGCTCTATAAAGGAGGAATGAGTAAACATGGATCTTGTGATAAAGGTCCCTGTAAAACCTATTGCCTCTTGGAAATGAAAGACTATAGAATTAATTTTCCTCTTGGCAATGACAGAGCAACAACTGCCCCATATGAAAGAAGTGCCAGTACCTGAGACATAGATGGTCTCAAGGAATGAGAAAAATCAGATACTTCTGATTACTATAAAATCTATGATAGTGAAATTCAAATGGAGGTTGATCCCACCTCATTTAAAGCGCTCATTTGAGCTTACATAAGTGTCTGTTTGTCTAAATGATAAGAGACTATGTGAGATGAAATAAAATTGGTGAATCCCGACAATGTTTGGGACTCATAAGTAATTTCCAATGGAGCATAAACAGTAGGTTGTAAAGGGTCTACAAGATCAATGTGACTCCAAAGGAAATATGTAAAGGTGTAAAGCGCGACTTAAATCGAAAGATTTTGTGCAAAGAGAATGAACAAATTACATTGAATGTTAGTGGCACATCACAACCGACATCATGATCTGAGTTACATCAGATGAAAGTAAAGAACACAAGGGATACTTCTTCAAGAAGTCTTTTATGGACTAGAGCAAGTCTCTAGACTGTGGCATTTAAGGTTAGAAGAATCAAATGTTATTTTGGGTTAAAGAAAATGAGAGGACAATTGTATTCATGCAAAGTTCAAAAGAATGTTCTCGATAGAGTGTCTCTCATTATAAATATCGAGATTCACCAAGAAAATAATAAAAATGGGGTATTAGGAATGTCGCATGGACATCCTAAGAAAGGTCTCTAAAGTATGCATGCGAGAAAACCTACTCTTGTTCTTATAGTCAAGGGTAATGCAACTGGAAACTATGGTGTTCCAAAGGTTGATGAGAAAAGATTGAAAACAGATATGGTACCATATGCTTCAGCTGTTGGAAGTTTAATGAATGCAAAAGTATGATTTTACCCTAACATAGTTCACGTATCCGGATTGTTTTGGCAATGTCCAGTCCATATATAGATCATGGAATGGAGTCAAAGATATCGGCCTCATGCTGAAAGAAATAAGCGCTCTCAAAAGATTGTGAGTACAAAGACAAGACTTGTGAAATGTATAGCGGAATCCACAATTGTCGCTAACTTTCACACTTGGAGTTTTTGTGTGGAAAAGCTTCAAAGAATGAAACAATTATCATCAATGTGATGCAAAGATATGTTATAGCTTGATATGAGGCCGAGGGACAGGCAAAATGGTTAAGGAGACCTATACTCGGAGTTGATAATGGTTGACAATAGTGATAACCATTTTAAGTTTTTCGCTCCTATGACAACAAGTCAAGTGTTGATGCCAAACACACTGACACAGAGTTATGCGTTGTAAAGGAGAAAGTCCGGAATTATGTAGAAATGCTTGAAGCATAAAAGCAACAGGTAAGTGTTTGCAGATTTTCTTATTAAAGACTTACCGCCCGGTGTGTTCGGAGAACACACAGTCGACATGGGTTTTATGGTATAGTCTAAGATTTCTGGACGATAAAGGGCCCAAGGTTAAAGAATTTGTTTCAAAACAGAAAGGTACATTGTGGCTATCTGATTCTATCGGCAATTGAGCTGTGACGATGAAACATGTTCTATGTACCAATATGTGATGAAACAAATAAACTAGAAAATATAAGGTTAAAAGTAAAGTTGAGATCAAGGGGGAGAATGTTAGGTTGATCTCTTCCCGATCGAGCCCAATGGCTCGACGGGCCCTTGACCTGCGCCTTGATCGGGGGTGCCCAACCAAACCATGGTTGGTGGGCCCCTGTCGCCGCGCTATATAAAGGGGTGGGGGAGTCGTCCGCACGCGACACGATGTCCAGAACCCCACCTCAACCCTACCGATCTAGGGTTAGCGCGATACGACGAGAAGCTCAACCACCGCCGCCGCCCACACACACTCGCGCTCACGCCATTGCCCCTCCACCACGGCCACAAGCGCGAGCTCGTCTGGATAAACAGAAGGTAGGACCACTGATTATCTAACCTACTCGACCCGCAAGGTCTATCACTTACATCTAGCGAGAGTTAGGTTTAAGGTTGTTGAAGTTTATCTTTTTCATAACTTATCTCCATATCTCCTAAAACTCGAACCTCCCTTAATGGGCAACCTCCTGCTTGATCGATGAGTGTGGGCTGTCGGGTGGGCCCTCTATGCAAGTGTGTAGTTAGCAGGTTACGCTCCGTCGGTTCGTCGTTGTGAATCCGTGTCGCTTGTGTGCACGCCCGGCTGCAGGGCCCATCCCCTGGTAATCCGTGTCATTTTGTAAGCTGAGCATATATTTTGTTATCAGAGAAGGTAATACGAAATGAAGAAGAATATGCCAACTCGGTGCAAATGAAGTGCTTGTGCATATCTGAAGAAATTTATGATAAGAATTGTGTTGTTCAAGTGAAGTGAGAGAAATCTTATGGAGTCTCATAGTCGAACTTCTGTTTTGTGTTTGTCTTTTTAAGGTGTATAGCTGTGTCTGATTTCAAGTTTTAAAATCTATTGTTTTTGTATGATTTCATGGGGAGTCCAATGTTAAACTTTGCGTACATGATTTTGTCTAATGTCTGTAATGCACTTCTGCTTCTAGGACATGTTCCCTGTAGTGGAACTTTTAACTTATTTAATTTACACCGCTGGAGCTTGGTTATGGTTCAGGATATCAATATAGCTTTTTATTTAGCACTTTTTTTCATAAGCTTTGCTATTGTATCGGCGGACAGATTCATATATGCTTGCCGCCAAAGTAGCACAAAAGTATAATTAATTAACATGTGTTAGCCGACTGAAAGCTATTAGCCTGGTATTATCGGGCGCGGCAAAGCACGCCTACCCATCTAGTAAACAGAGATCATTGATGGTGCTTCCCAAAACTCTGAACATTCTGGTTGATCGCAGGCTACATAAAATAGATATGTGTGAACACCATGTATTTTGGGATCAATGTTGCAACTTGCAAATTGCAAGTTATACTTTTTCACCCCAAGAGAATTTACAAAGGTATGCTTAGCAAGGGAGCATCAATGTTTGATTCTGTCAGATGGCAAGAAAGCACACATACATTTTCAAGGCAATATTATTTCCAATCAAACGTCACGCACATTGGTTGGCTTCTTTTACCCTGGAGATGAATTTATCCAAATAATCTTGTAGACCACCATCCATCACTTTGTTTTGCTTGCAATTTCAATTCCAATATGTATACCATTTAACAGGGTGCACATGCACAGAAAAAAGAAGTAAAAAAGACAAGTTGGAGGTGTACATTACTAACTGAAAATGATCTTTTATCTGTTTTCTTAAAGAATTCCTTTATTGTTGTTTCTTTTTGGTAAGTAAAAATAAGTAGGAAGACAATATTGTGGTGGAAGGTTTTATTTCCTTGTCTCTCTCCCTATGGACTGTAGGAGTGATAAAATGGTTTCTTTTCTTTTAAGCACTAAAATTTTACTTGAGCACACAAGCGATAATATTTGCATTTAGAATATATAAATATTGACATTGTTTGCTTTGGGCAAAAAGATGGTGAAGTATTGGTTGAGCCACGATATGAGTATTCATTCATATGGTTCGATGAATGATACAAGCAAAAAAATCTCATTAATTGATGGTCGGAGTTCTTGGCAACATGCTGGTGAACTTTGATGTCATAATTGAAGAGTTCAAACTTAACATAAGTGAACGAATGAACTGCAGTCCTTTCTTATATAATAACAACAAACTTGACATCAACTTTTTTCCCATCATGTGTTGTGGAGGCATGGACTTGCACAAGAGAAGCACTTGCAAGCGGGACAAGGAAGAATTATGCAAAAAACCTACACCACCGGGAATAGGGGAAAGCCAAATTTTATGTGAGAGTTTCTTCTAAACTAAAAACAAACTGAGCATAAATCCAGGTTCTGATGCAAGGTAAATACTCTGGCCAACAACTAAACTAAGAACACTCAATCTGATTGTTTGGTTTTGCTAATCAATACAACAACCAAGTTACTTCAGCAGGGTGTAAGACAATGATGTGATGCAATGAAGGAACTAACAGTTTGTGGCAATTCTCCATTCTCTTTCTTGATGACTCCGCGAACGACCTCTTGAGCATCGACGCCCTCATCGTCTGCACATACACCTGTGGTAGTACAAGCAAACAATCAGTTGTTCCTCAGCCACAAAATTATGCAGTCTTACAATAGATGAATCCAAAGCGAATTCAGGTGTATCCACACAAAGTTAGGAATTCCTTTCCATACCAGTTGTGTGATTTGCTGGCCGAGCTTGATGTAGATGTCGCCATTGCGAAAGCAGAGCTCCTGGAGGCAGTTGGCGGGGTGGCCGCTCTGCATGCACCCACTTTGTAGGAAGGGAGGAGACCTCCAATCGGAGAGGCAAGGGATGTGGGCGCCCCCGGGCCGCTGGATCGCGCACTCATTATTTTTACTTTTGAATCTTGGACTGAGGTCAGTTGAAAAAAACAAGAGCGCTCATTATTTACTATTTTGCAAAAAATAAATAAATAATGTTCTCATTTAATGATAGAAATCTCCATTTCTGCTCTCTAAGTGCAAAAAAGGCAATGAGACATGTGTGAATGAAAAATAAACATACATAGTAGATATAAACTTTAGCCCTTGGATATGTTTGTTCACTTATATGATCACAATAAGTAAACGTATCTTGTTGTCCATAATTAAAGCAAAACATATCATGTGCTAAAGTATATGCCAATTATGAAATAAATGCCAATCATATCATCAGATACAATAAGCACACAAGCAAAGATAAATGGAATGACATGCCATGAAATCTCTAGCCAGATTCTCTTTTTAATGCCAGGAAGAAGAATCCCTCTAGTATCTTTCAATTGTGCCTCCAACTTTGTTTGTGACAGCGATGTGGAGTTTGGACCAGATTCCCTGAGTTTGGACCAGATTACCTATGTAGTATTTTGAACATGGTCCTATTGAATATTGATCAGTTCTAAGATGAAGCCCTGCTACTTGGTGTTGCCACCTAAAAGGACACTTAAAATGATCATCGAGAACATTCTATTGATCCTTCTATTTTCTAGAATGACATCAAGAAGTAACTTCCTGGAATGGTATGTTAGTTCTAGTACTTAGGAATCTATTATCCTTTTCATTTTCTAGGCATATATATCACATACAGCCTGATCCTTCTGTTTTCTGTACAAGAAAAATGAATTCTAGTTTGCATCAGATTTATCATCATGTTCCAATAGTAAAAATGAATTTTGAACAAGCAGTAGAAAAGCAAGCACATCTAAAAGGTATTTTCAAAATAGCATGACCAGAAACCTTGTGCACACAGACATAGGAAACCTTGCAAATTGCAGTACAACCATAATATTAACATCATTATGATTTCCAAAAATTACCAAAAAAGGAAACCTACATGCATATCTTCATATCTTCATAACATAAAGAGGAGATATTGGGGCAATGATCATAGTGCCCAACTGCGACGTATCTACAATGTTCTCTGCTGTCCCATCTATGACCTCTAATAATTTTCCATAAGTAACTATCGTAAAATATACCCAGCAAGCCACATGTGTAATATAACTCCAATTTAAACAAATGATAACACAATCTTCAGATGGATAAAATCACATCACCGTTGGATAAAGAATGCTGCTGCCTGAGAGCGTGGAAAGTCCGTGACCTGTTTGGAATCATTGAATACTAACAGATGTTTCAGGAAGCAAACTCTCATTTCATCAGTATTTTCAAAGCATGCAGATCGGAGTCCTTCTCTCTATCATAAATAATTCTAAAAATTAGCATAAGTCTAAAAGCTTTCGAGGTGGTATGCTCAAAAGAGGGAGGGAGAGAGAGAGAGAACAAGGTAATAAACAAAGAACAGTTGCACCCTGATGGCAGCTGGAACTACGTTGGTATTTCCCCGGAGAGGGAGCGATGATGCAGCACAGCGGCGGTAGGTATTTCCCTCAGTTATGAAACCAAGGTTATCGAACCAATAGGGGAACCAATCAACACAACATAAACAACTCATGCACACAAATAACAACACCTTGCAACCCGACGTGTTAAAGGGGTTGTCAATCCCTTTCGGGTAACGGCGCCAGAAATTGGTGCGTGACGGTAAAAAGGTTGTAATAGATTGGATAAATAGATCGCAAATAAAATAAAGTGCAGCAAAGTATTTTTGGATTAATAGATCTGAAAATAAAAGCAAGGAAAAAGTAGACCGCAAAGGAAAATATATGAGAAATAAGACCCGGGGGCCGTAGGTTTCACTAGTGGCTTCTCTCGAGAAAAATAGCAAATGGTGGGTAAACAAATTACTGTTGGGCAATTGATAGGACTTCAAATACTCATGACGATATCTAGGCAATGATCATTACATATGCATCACACCCAAGATTAGTAGACCGACTCCTGCCTGCATCTACTACTATTACTCCACATATCGACCGCTATCCAGCAAGCATCTAGTGTATTAAGTTCATGGAAAAACAGAGTAATGCAATAAGAACGATGAAATGATGTAGACAAGATCCGTTTATCTATATGGCGGTAGATATAGATCTCGTCTTTTTATCCTTAGTAGCAATGATACCTACATGTCGGTTCCCTTTCTGTCACTGGGATCAAGCACCGTAAGATCAAACCCACTACCGGGCACCTCTTCCCATTGCAAGATAAATAGATCGAGTTGGCCAGCCAAAACCCAAATATTGGAGAAGAAATATGAGGCTATAAGAGATCATGCATAAAAGATATCAAAGAGACTCAAATACTTTCATGGATATAAAACATAGATCGGATCATAAACTCCAAGTTCATCGATCCCAACAAACACACCGCAAAAGAGTTACATCATATGGATCTCCAAGAGACCATTGTATTGAGGATCAAGAGAGAGAGATGAAGCCATCTAGCTACTAACTATGAACCCGAAAGTCTACAAAGAACTACTCATGCATCATCGGAGAGGCACCAATGGAGGTGGTGAACCCCTTCGTGATGGTGTCTAGATTGGATCGGGTGTTTCTGGACTCTGCGACGGCTGGATGAATATTTCGTCGACTCCCCTAGTGTTTTGGGAATATTTGGGTATTTATAGAGCAAAGAGGTGGTCCGAGGGGCACCCGAGGTCAACCCACCGGGGCGCGCGAGGGCCTCCTGGCGTGCCCTGGTGGGTTGTGCCCCCTCGGGGCATCTCCCAGGTGCAACCAGGGCCCATCTGCTTCCTTTTGGCCCATAAAAAATCATTGTAATGTTTCGTGCCATTTGGACTCCGTTTGATATTGATTTCCTGTGATGTAAAAAACATGGAAAAACAGAAACTGGCACTGGGCACTATGTCAATAGGTTAGTACCAAAAATGATATAAAATGATTATAAAACATCCAAGATTGATAATAAAACAACATGGAACAATCAAAAATTATAGATACGTTGGAGACGTATCAGCATCCCCAAGCTTAACTCCTACTCGTCCTCGAGTAGGTAAGTGACGAAAACAATTTTTTTGATGTGGAGTACTGTTCATCAAGTCATATCATATCCTTTTCTTTATAGCATGGACATTTGGACTTTTATGTGATTCAAAGCAATATCTAGTTTTGACATAATCATTTAGATACTCAAGCATATCAACAAGCAACCATGTCTTTCAAAATATCAATGCTAAAACAAGTTATCCCTAGCCCATCATGCTCAAACATTGATCCATTCATGAAACACACTCGAATATTAACTACACCCAATACTTGAGCACGATCATATTGCCTCCTAGTTGGTGCTTTTTATAAGGGAAGATGACTCAAATTCCAAAATAAAAATTGCATAAAGTAAAAGATAGGCTCTTCACAGAGGGAAGTAGAGATTTGTAGAGGTGCCAGAGCTCAAAGCGAAAAATTTGAGATAAAAACATTTTGGGAGGTATATCCATCCCACCAACGAAAACGACTTAGAGTTCCGAACACTTTCCATACTAGATATGCCATAGGCGGTTCCCAAATAGAAAATAAAGTTTATTCCTTTCTCCACCATAACTTTAACTTTCCATGGCTAACCGTATCCACGGGTGCCCTCCATACCAACACTTTCTAAGGAATTTATTATTTGGCAACATAAAGTAAATTCATTTCTTTTTGCATTTCGGGACTGGGCATCCCTAATATCTTTGCCTTACTCTCGTGCAATGACAAGTGAATAAACACTCATCTTGAGAATAACACATATAGCATGGAAAATATTAGCCACCCCTCACCGCTCCGCGAGCGAAACAAACACACAAAAAGAAGTTTATTTTGAAAATTAGAGATGGCACATACAAATTTGCTTAGAACGGCAAAAGAATACCGCATATAGGTAGATAATATTGGACTCATATGACAAAACTGGTTTAAAGTATTTTGGATGCACAAGTAGAGGTCATACTTAGTGCAAAATGAAGGCTAGAAAAATATTGGGAAGCGACCAACCAAGAAACAAATAAACTCATAAGCAAGCATTAAGCATAATTAACACCGAATAATGCACTACAAGTAGGATATAATTTTCATTGCATGATTATTGACTTTCATGCATGCATAGGGAATCACAAACCTTAACATCAATATTCTTACTAGAACACAATTACTCATCAACATAACTTACATATCACATCATCATATCTCAAAACTATTACTAAGAATCAAGTTCATTTTGTCCAATGATCTTCATGACATTTTCTTTACTTTATCCTTCTTGGATATCTATCACTTTGGGACTAATTTTCATGAGTTGCTTTTCATAAGCTCGACCAAATATAAGTGAAGATCATGAGCATAAAAGAATTTCTTTCTCTCAAAATAATTTAAGTGAAGCAAGAGAGAATTTCTTCAAAAATAGCAAAGCACACCGTGCTCAAAAAGATATAAGTGAAGCACTAGAGCAAGTCCTAGCTCATAAAAGATTTAAGTGAAGCATAGAGAGCAATTCTAACAAGTCATGACATAATTTTGGCTCTCTCAAATAGGTGTGTCCAGCAAGGATTGATAACTTAAAACAAAAAATAAAACAAGCAAAGACACAAATCATACAAGACGCTCCAAGCAAAACACATATCATGTGACGAATAAAAATATAGTTTCAAGTAAAATACCGATCGTTGTTGGAAGAAAGCGGGGATGCCACTTGGAGGCATCCCCAAGCTTAGTTGGTTGCTCATTCTTGGATAATAGCTTGGGATGCTGGGGCATCCCCAAGCTTAGGATCTTACATCCTTCCTTTATCCATCGTAAGATAACCCAAATCTTGAAAACTTCAATCACACAAAACTCAACAAAGCCTTCGTGAGATCCGTTAGTATAAAAATAATAAACTACTACTATAAGTGTTGTATCAAACCAATTCATATTTTGTTTTTATATTATATATACTGTATTCCAACTTTTTTATGGCAAAAACACATCAAATAAAACCATAGAGCCATCAAAATAAGCACACACCATAGAACAGTCTGTAGCAATCCGACTATTTTGAATACTTCTATAACTCCAAAAACTCTGCAAAATTAGGACAACCTGAGAAATTTGTATATTGATCTACTGCAATTGGAATGGGTATTTTATCGCTCTCTGGTAAAAAATGAAAATTAATTTCGTCAGTGTAAAAGTTTCTGTTTTTTCAGCAAGATCAAACAACTATTTCCCAAGAAGATCCTAAAGGCTTTACTTGGCACAAACACTAATTAAAACATAAAATACACAATCATAACAGTTGCATAATTGTGATAACACTCAAGAACAGGAAGCAAAAAGCAAAAATAAATTTATTCATTGGGTTGCCTCCCAACAAGCGCTATAGTTTTACGCCCTTAGCTAGGCAAATAGCAAGGATCTAAGTTTTGTCATCCTTGTCCAACTCTTCAATCAAGCACTTAGAATCCCTCAAAGATTTAGCATAAATATTTTCAATAACAACACTCCTAGGAATAAATTCAAAGATTTCATTCTTGCAAAAAGGATCTTTTATCACTTCAACAAAATCAGGGTAGATACTAATCATCTTAAGATCTCCTTTATTGCTATCACTAGGAGTTGCGCCCTTATTTTTGGATCTCCTACTCTTTACAGGAGTTTCCTCAATAATTTTAGTGGTAGTAAAGGCCGTGCTTAGATTAGTAAAGATTTTTTCCAATTTATTGATCAGAGACGGACTTTCTTCTATTCTTTCATGGATTAAAGTACCCCTTTCTTTTAACAACTTAAAAATATCGCCCATTTTTGATCCAAGATTTGTGGCAAAATTATGCATATTTTTATGTATAATTTCCATATGATCTTCAGTGAGCATTTTCTTTTCAATAGCATCTAGTCTTTCCATAACATGCTCAAGAGTCAAAATTGTTTCATTAACCATAAGAGGTGGTGAGCCCACTAAATTTCCCATAGCATTAAGAGCATCAAAAGGAGGACTCAATAAGAAATTTCCACCGGTAATCGTATCAAGGATGAATCTATACCAAGTGGTGATACCTACATAAAAACAGCGTGGAAGCACAATGGTAGATTGCTTATGGATAGATCTATTATGAGCATTGCAAATTCTATACCAATCATCTTTTAAACTTTCTCCTCCCCTTTGTTTATAGTTGAAAACCTCGTTCTTGGGAGTGCAAGAAGTAGAGGAGGAATTCTCCATAGTGGCAAACAAGTGTCTGACACACAAAAACAGATCCGGCAAGAAGACGACGAACGGAAAAACAGAGGCAAAAAAAACGACAAATTATTGTGAAGTGGGGGAGACGAAAACGAGAGGAAAATGGCAAATAATGAAATTGCGAGGAGATAAGATTTGTGATTAGGAACCTGGTTATGTTGAAGATCCTCCTCGGCAATGGCGCTAGAAATTCTCCTAGATGGGAGCTGGAACTACGTCGGTATTTCCCCGGAGAGGGAGCGATGATGCAGCATAGCGGCGGTAGGTATTTCCCTCAGTTATGAAACCAAGGTTATCGAACCATTAGGGTAACCAAGCAACACAACATAAACAACTCATGCACACAAATAACAACACCTCACAATCCGACGTGTTAAAGGGGTTGTGAATCCCTTTCGGGTAACGGCGCCAGAAATTGGTGCGTGACGGTAAAAAGGTTGTAACATATTGGATAAATAGATCACAAATAAAATAAAGTGCAGTAAATTATTTTTGGAATTTTGGATTAATAGATCTGAAAATAAAAGCAAGGAAAAAGTAGATCGCAAAGGAAAATATATGAGAAATAAGACCCGGGGGCCGTAGGTTTCACTAGTGGCTTCTCTCGAGAAAAATAGCAAACGGTGGATAATCAAATTACTATTGGGAAATTGATAGGACTTCAAATACTCATGACGATATCCAGGCAATGATCATTACGTATGCATCACATCCAAGATTAGTAGACCGACTCCTGTCTGCGTCTACTACTATTACCCCACACATCGACCGCTATCCGGCAAGCATCTAGTTTATTAAGTTCATGGAAAAACGGAGTAATGCAATAAGAACGATGACATGATGAAGAAAAGATCCATTTATCTATATGGCGGTAGATATAGATCTCGTCTTTTTTATCCTTAGTAGCAACGATACATACATGTCGGTTCCTTTTCTATCATTGGGATCAAGCACCGTAAGATCAAACCCACTACCGGGCACCTCTTCCCATTGCAAGATAAATAGATCGAGTTGGCCAGACAAAACCCAAATATCGGAGAAGATATACGAGGCTATAAGAGATCATGCATAAAAGAGATCAAAGAAACTCAAATACTTTCATGGATATAAAAACATAGATCTGATCATAAACTCCAAGTTCATCGATCCCAACAAACACACCGCAAAAGAGTTACATCATATGGATCTCCAAGAGACCATTGTATTGAGGATCAAGAGAGAGAGAGAGATGAAGCCATCTAGCTACTAACTATGAACCCGAAGGTCTACAAAGAACTACTCATGCATCATCGGAGATGCACCAATGGAGGTGGTGAACCCCTCTGTGATGGTGTCTAAATTGGATCTGGTGTTTCTGGACTCTACGGCGGCTGGATGAATATTTCGTCGACTTCCCTAGGGTTTTGGGAATATTTGGGTATTTATAGAGCAAAGAGGCAGTCCCGGGGGCACCCGAGGTGGGCACAACCCACCGGGGCGCGTCAGGGCCTCCTGGCGTGCCCTGGTGGGTTGTGCCCCCCTCGAGGCACCCCTAGGTGCAACCAGGGCCCATATGCTTCCTTTTGGCCCATAAAAAATCATCATAAAGTTTCGTGCCATTTGGACTCCGTTTGATATTGATTTCCTACGATCTAAAAAATATGGAAAAACAGGAACTGGCACTGGGCACTATGTCAATAGGTTAGTACCAAAAAATGACTATAAAATGATTATAAAACATCCAAGATTGATAATAAAACAACATGGAACAATCAAAAATTATAGATACGTTGGAGACGTATCACACCCATTGAATGGTTTTACTTGTAGTCAAATGTAGGGAAAATATAATGAAGAGCATTCACTACTAAATCCACGGTGGCGATATCCATTACAGAAGTATCCACCAAGTGGTCGTGTTGAACCTGTAAGCCTAAACAGGGGTCAAAAAAGAGAAAGACAAATAACATGTTGGAGAACTCTGCTGTCATAATTGAAGAGTTCAAACTTGACATAAGTGAATGAATGAACTGCAGTCTTTTCTTATATAATAACAACAACCTTGACAAATTTTTTTTGCCCATCATGTGTTGTGGAGGCATGGACTTGCACAAGAGAAGCACCTGCAAGCGGGACACGAAAGAATTACGCAAACCTACACCACCGGGAATAGGGGAAAGACAAATTTTATGTCAGAGTTTCTTCTAAACTAAAAACAAGCTGAGCATAAATCCAGGTTCTGATTCAAGGTGAATACTCTGTTGGCCAACAACTGAACTAAGCACACTCAGTCTGATTGTTTGGTTTTGCTAATAAATACAACAACCAAGTTTCTTCAGCAGGGTGTAAGACAATGTTGTCATGCAATGAAGGAACTAACAGTTTGTGGCAATTCTCCATTCTCTTTCCTGATGACTCCGTGGACGAACTCTTGAGCATCGGCGCCCTCATCGTCTGCACATACACCTGTGGTAGTACAAGCAAACAAGTAGATGTTCCTCGGCCAAAAAATTATGCAATCTTACAACCGATGAATCCAAAGCGAATTCAGGCGTATCCACACAGAGTTAGGAACTCTTTTTCGCACCAGTTGAGCGATGTGCTGGACGAGCTTGATGTAGATGTCGCCGTTGCGAAAGCAGAGCTCCTGGAGGCGGTTGGCGGAGTGGCCGCCGTGCGTGCACCCACTTCGTAGGAAGGGAGGAGACCTGCAATGGGAGAGGCGAGGGATGCGGGTGCCGCTCGATCACAAGCGACCGCATTCGCCGGATCCCACCCCGCGTGCACCCGCTTCGTGGTTAGGGAGGCGACGTGCGACCAGAGAGGCGAGGGATGTGGGCGCCGCCGACTGCTGGATCGTGCGTGGCCGCGTTCGCTGGAGCCCGCACCGCGTGCGCCCACTTTGTGGTTAGGGAGGAGACCGGTGTGGCCGGAGAGGAGGGGGGCGCGGGGCCACCGCGCCACGGGATGGAGCGCTGGATCCTTCGCCGGTGGCCACCCACGCTCGAGGGAGGGGTGAGATTAGGGGCATTAGGTGGGTGGTTAGCGCTAATTTCAGATTGGGATTATGTGGGTGCGACACTTCTGCGTGGCAGAGTATTCGTCCGCCTATGAAATTTCTAAGCGTACTTTCGATGAGGGTTACTTATTATCTTAGTGGTTAGATCTAAATGAGTGGATCCCATCGTGTGGCATGAATTAATCTGGGATGTTGTGTGTACGTAAAGAGGGATGCACTTAGCAGTGAATATGTTTGCTTGTTTAATAGTAGTACAGATACAGATACAGAAGTACAGAAAAGGATTCAGAATCAGAATTGCTTTGAAAAAAATGTCCATGTGCAGGCTTAAGAAGCTACAGTTGTCTTTCAGTTTTTTAGGGAAATGCAGGGATTTTGTTTCCTTTAATCTTTTACAACAATAGCAGAATTTTGTTGATATCAAACGCTCATATAGTTTCCTGAATCGATCTGTGAGTTGGTAGGGGGATTTAAATACTCAGCATAGTCTATCGACTCCTTCTCACCCTACTTTTCATATCTTGTTCGGTTTTGGGGTATGTTTGGACGACAGCCAAAAACTACACAACTAATTTTTTGGTCATGACAAATATTAGTTTTTTGTTTTTGTATGACCAAAAAAAAGGTGAAGAAAGTTTTTTGTCAATATTAGCTAAGTGATGACTATTTTTTCGAGAGAGAAAGCCGTTGTGGTGTGGAGAGGCCTCATAGCGATAGTATGTCTAACTAATTTTTCCAACCTCATTTTTTGGTCATACAAGATGCTAGAAGGAGACACATTATATTAGTACCAGTCTTCAATAATAAGGGGTCTTTAAAGTTGTACAAATTACCATGAAATTAGGCTCATGAACCATACAATGGAATCTATGAGAGAGAGAGGCATTGAGCACACTTAAGAAGAATGACAACCGTGATAGAAAAAAATTAGGTTTCCTTTAGTAGGTGAAACATGAAAAATTGGTTGAGGAATCCTAGGCACATAGGTAAATCTTCAAATCCTCTTTTCCTTTACTAGGTGAAGCATCCAAATTTGGTTGAGGAGGCACATTGTTAAATCTCATATTTTTATCCCTATAAATTTTTCCTTTAGTTTTTATAGAAGCAAAAGTTGATCCCAAAACATTCATAACCTCTTCTAACTTATCTATTCTAGCTGAACTTTGTTCTACTCTATCGGTAAAGGGTTCTTTCTCCAAATATTTTAGTAAGTTCAACGCACTCCCTACTGAAGAGGCTAACTTAGTGAAGTGATTATGCATTTTTGTATCAATTTCCTCTAACTTCTCCATACTTGGCATTTTATTTTCAATTTATATCAAGTCTATGCATAAGATGCCCGCAAGGTTTTTCAGTATTGTTCACTCTATTTGGCGGGGTTCCAACTAAATTTTCCATAGCATTGAAAGCATCTAAGGTGTAACTACCCAAGAAATTCCCTCCTATTATGGTATCTGGAATGAACCTATACCAAGTAGTAATGCCAACTATTATTAAGAAGCATCTGGGCGGAAAGTGAACTTACAAAAGTCATCCATTTTCTTTGGAAAAGGGTGCAAAGAGGAGGATAAAGACCCATTGAAGCAAGCTATCGGAATCGACTCTGAGGCCCTAAGTGAGCGCTATTTGGGACTCCCAACAGTGGTTGGGAGATCAAAGGATGGTTCTTTTAAATATGTGAGAGAGAGCTCTAAGGGCAAAGTATCTGGATGGAAGGGCCAAGGGCTGTCAAAAGCTGCTAGAAAAGTGTTAGTAAAGTCTGGATTGTGTTGGGGAACGCAGTATTTCAAAAATTTACCTATGATCATGCAAGATCTATCTAGGAGATGCATAGAAACGAGCAGGAAGAGTGTGTCCACGTACCCTCGTAGACCGAAAGAGGAAGTGTTTAGTAACGCGATTGATGTAGTCGAACGTCTTCGTGATCCAACCGATCCAAGCACCGAACGTACGGCACCTCCGCCTTCAACACATGTTCAGCTCGATGACGTCCCTCGAACACTTGATCCAGTTGAGGCCGAGGGAGAGTTCCGTCAGCACGACGGTGTGGCGATAGTGATGAAGTTACCCGTGCAGGGCTTCGCCAAAGCACTACGATGATATGACCGAGATGTGTACCTGTGGAGGGGGGCACTTCACACGGCTAAGAAAAGACTTGGTGTGTCTTTGGGGTGCCCCTACCCACGTATATAAGGGAGGGAGTGAGAGAGGCCGACCCTCCTAGGGGCGCGCCAAGTGTAGGGAGTCCTACTAGGACTCCCAAGTCCTAGTAGGATTCCCTTTCCTTTTCGGAGTAGGAAAGAAGGAAAGAGGGAGAGGGAGAAGGAAAGGGTGGGCCGCGCCCCCACCCCTTGTCCAATTCGGTTTGGGCAGGGAGGAGGCGCGCGCCACCTCGTGGCCCTTCTTCCCTCTCTCCACTAAAGCCCAATAAGGCCCATTAACTTCCCCCGACGAATTCTAGTAACTCGCCGGTACTCCAAAAAATACCCGAATCACTCGGAACCAATCAGATGTCCGAATATAGGCTTCCAATATATCGATCTTTACCTCTCGACCATTCCGAGACTCCTTGTCATGTCCGTGATCTCATCCGGGACTCCGAACATACTTCGGTCATCAAATCACATAACTCATAATACAAATTGTCATTGAACGTTAAGCGTGCGGACCCTACGGGTTCGAGAACTATGTAGACATGAATGAGACACATCTCTGGTCAATAACCAATAGCGGAACCTGGATGCTCATATTGGCTCCTACATATTCTACGAAGATCTTTATCGATCAAACCGCATAACAACATACTTCATTCCCTTTGTCATCGATATGTTACTTGCCCGAGATTCGATTGTCGGTATCATGATACCTAGTTCAATCTCGTTACCGGCAAGTCTCTTTACTCGTTCCGTAATGCAACATCCCGCAACTAACTCATTAGTCACATTGCTTGCAAGGCTTATAGTGATGTGCATTACCGAGAGGGCCTAGAGACACCTCTTCGATACACGGAGTGACAAATCCTAATCTCGATCTATGCCAACTCAACAAACACCATCGAAGACACCTGTAGAGCATCTTTATAATCACTCAGTACGTTGTGACGTTTGATAGCACACAAAGTGTTCCTCCGGAATTCGGGAGTTGCATAATCTCATAGTTAGAGGAATATGTATAAGTCATGAAGAAAGCAATAGTAATAAAACTAAATGATCATTATGCTAAGCTAACAGATGGGTCTTGTCCATCACATCATTCCCTAATGATGTGATCCTATTCATCAAATAACAACACATGTCTATGGTCAGGAAACTTAACCATCTTTGATTACCGAGCTAGTCAAGTAGAGGCATACTAGGGACACTCTGTTTTGTCTATGTATTCACACATGTACTAAGTTTCCAGTTAATATAATTCTAGCATGAATAATAAACATTTATCATGATATAAGGAAATATAAATAACAAACTTATTATTGCCTCTAGGGCATATTTCCTTCAGTCTCCCACTTGCACTAGTCAATATTCTAGTTCACATTGCCATGTGATTTAACACCAATTGTTCACATCTTTATGTGATTAATACCCATAGTTCACATCGCCATGTGACCAACACTCAAAGGGTTTACTAGAGTCAATAATCTAGTTCACATCGCTATGTGATTAAGACCCAAGAGTACTAAGGTGTGATCATGTTTTGCTTATGAGAGAAATTTAGTCAACGGGTCTGCCACATTCAGATCCATCTATATTTTGCAAATTTCTATGTCTACAATGCTCTGCACGGAGCTACTCTAGCTAATTGCTCCCACTTTCAATATGTATCCTGATTGAGACTTAGAGTCATCCGGATCAGTGTCAAAGTTTGCATCGACATAACCCTTTACGACGAACTTTTTGTCGCCTCCATAACCAAGAAATATATCCTTATTCTACTAAGGATAATTTTGACCGCTGTCCAGTGATCCACTCCTGGATCACTATTGTACCCTCTTGCCAAACTCATGGTGAGGTACACAATAGGTCTGGTACACAACATAACATACTTTATAGAACCTATGACTGAGGCATAGGGAATGACTTTTCATTCTCTTTTTATTTTCTGACATGGTCGGGTTTTGAGTCTTTACTCAACTTCACACCTTGCAACACAGGCAAGAACTCCTTCTTTGACTGTTCCATTTTGAACTAGTTCAAAAACTTGTCAAGGTATGTACCCATTGAAAAAAACTTATCAAGTGTCTTGATCTATATCTATAGATCTTGATGCTCAATATGTAAGCAACTTCACTGAGGTCTTTCTTTTGAAAAACTCCTTTCAAATACCCATTTATGCTTTCCAGAAAAACTCTACATCATTTCCGATCAACAATATGTCACTCACATATACTTATCAGAAAGTCTGTACAAAACCATATGCTTTGATCACACTATCAAAGCGTATATTCCAACTCCGAGAGGCTTGCACCAGTCCATAAATGGATCGCTGGAGCTTGCACACTTTGTTAGCACCTTTAGGATCGACAAAACCTTCTGGTTGCATCATATACAACTCTTCTTTAAGAAATCCTTGAAGGAATGCAGTTTCGACGTCCATTTGCCAAATTTCATAATCATAAAATGCGGCAATTGCTAACATGATTTAGACAGACTTAAGCATCGCTACGAGTGAGAAAGTCTCATCGTAGTCAACTCCTTGAATTTGTCGAAAACCTTTTTGCAACAAGTCGAGCTTTGTAGATAGTAACACTACTACCATCGTCCGTCTTCCTCTTGAAGATCCATTTATTCTCAATGGCTCGCTGATCATTGGACAAGTCAATCAAAGTCCATACTTTGTTCTCATACATGGATCCCATCTCAGATTTCATGGCCTTAAACCATTTCGCGGAATCTGGGCTCATCATCGCTTCCTCATAGTTCATAGGTACGTCATGGTCTAGTAACATGACTTCCAGAACAGGATTACCGTACCACTCTGGTGCCGACCGTACTCTGGTTGACCTACGAGGTTTGATAGTAACTTGATCTGAAGTTTCATGATCATCATCATTAGCTTCCTCATTGTTTGGTGTAGGAAACTGATTTCTGTGATGAACTACTTTCCAATTCGGGAGAAGGTACAATTACCTCATCAAGTTCTACTTTCCTCCCACTCACTTCTTTCGAGAGAAACTCCTTCTCTAGAAAGGATCCATTCTTAGCAACGAATATCTTGCCTTCGGATCTATGATAGAAGGTGTACCCAACTGTCTCTTTTGGGTATCCTATGAAGACACATTTCTCCGATTTGGGTTCAAGCTTATCAGGTTGAAGCTTTATCACATAAGCATCGTAGCCCCAAACTTTAAGAAATGACATCTTAGGTTTCTTGCTAAACCACAGTTCATATGGTGTCGTCTCAACGGATTTAGATGGTGCCCTATTTAACGTGAATGCAACTGTCTCTAATGCATAACCCCAAAATGATAGTGGTAAATCAGTAAGGGACATCATAGATCACACCATATCCAATAAAGTAGGGTTACGACGTTCAGACACACCATTATGTTGCGGTCTTCCAGGTGGCATGAGTTGTGAAACTATTTCACATTGTTTTATATGACGACCAAACTCGTAACTCAAATATTCGCCTTCGCGATCAGATCGTAGAAACTTTATTTTCTTGTTACGATGATTCTCCACTTCATTCTGAAATTCTTTGAACCTTTTCAAATGTTTCAGACTTGTGTTTCATTAAGTAGATATACCCATATCTGCTCAAATCATCTATGAAGGTTTATAAAATAACGATACCCGCCGCGAGCCTCAACACTCATCGGACTGCATACATCGATATGTATTATTTCCAATAAGTCAGTGGCTCGCTCCATTGTTTCGGAGAACAAAGTCTTAGTCATCTTGACAATGAGGCATGGTTCGCAAGCATCAAATGATTCATAATCAAGTGATTCCAAAAGTCCATCTACATGGAGTTTCTTCATGTGCTTTACACCAATATGACCGAAACGGCAGTGCCACAAGTATGTTGCACTATCATTATCAACGTTGCTTCTTTTCGCATCAATATTATGAATATGTGTATCACTACGATCGAGATTCAATAAATCATTTATATTAAGTGTATGACCATAAGGTTTTATTCATGTAAACAGAACAACAATTATTCTTTGACTTAAATGAATAACCGTATTGCAATAAACATGATCCAATCATATTCATGCTCAACGCAAACACCAAATACCATTTATTTTAGGTTCAACACTAATCCTGAATGTAAAAGGAGTGTGAGATGGTGATCTTATCAAACTTGAAATCATTTCCAATACACATCGTCACCTCGTCCTTAACTAGTTTATGTTTATCTTGCAACTCCTATTTTCGAGTTACTACTCTTAGCAACTGAACCAGTATCAAATACCGAGGGGTTGCTATAAACACTAGTAAAGTACACATCAATAACATGTATATCAAATGTACCTTTGTTCACTTTTTCCGTCCTCTTTATCCGCCAAGTATCTAGGGTAGTTCCACTTCCAGTGACCATTTCCTTTGTAGTAGAAGCACTCAGCTCCAGGCTTGGGTCTAGCTTTGGGCTTCTTCACGGGAGCAACAACTTTCTTGCTATTCTTCTTGAAGTTCCCTTCCTTTACCTTGCCCCTTTTCTTGAAACTAATGGTCTTGTTAACCATCAACACTTGATGCTTTTCTTGATTTCTACCTTCGCCGATTTCAGCATCGCGAAGAGCTCGGGGAATCGTTTTCATCATCCCTTGCATATTATAGTTCATCATGAAGTATCCGCAAGTTGGTGATAGTGACTAGGTAACTCTATCAATCACTATCTTATCTGGAAGATTAACTCCCATTTGATTCAATCAATTGTAGTACTCAGACATTCTGAGCACATGCTCACTGGTTGAGTTATTTTATAACCCACAAGTATAGGGGATCGCAACAGTTTTCGAGGGTAGAGTATTCAACCCAAATTTATTGACTCGACACAAGGGGAGCCAAAGAATATTCTCAAGTATTAACAGTTGAGTTGTCAATTCAACCGCACCTAAAAGACTTAATATCTGTAGCAAAGTATTTAGTAGCAAAGTAATATGGAAGTAACGGTAACGGTGGCAAAAGTAACAATATTGGTTTTGTAGTGATTGTAATAGTGGCAATGGAAAAGTAAATAAGCAAAGATCAATATGTGAAAAGCTTGTAGGCATTGGATTAGTGATGGATAATTATGTCGGATGCGATTCCTCATGCAACAGTTATAACATAGGGTGACACAGAACTAGCTCCAGTTCATCAATGTAATGTAGGCATGTATTCCGAATATAGTCATACGTGCTTATGGAAAAGAACTTTCATAACATCTTTTGTCCTACCCTCCCGTGGCAGCGGGGTCCTATTGGAAACTAAAGGATATTAAGGCCTCCTTTTAATAGAGTGCCGGAACAAAGCATTAACACTTAGTGTATACATGAGCTCCTCAAACTATAGTCATCACCGAGAGTGGTCCTGATTATTGTCACTTCGGGGTTTCCGGATCAGAACACATAGTAGGTGACTATTGACTTGCAAAATAGGATCAAGAATGTTAAACATGAGATATTGTAGGGATATAGATGGCAGCAAGGACTTGTCTTGCGCCATAGATAGAGTCCTTTTTCTGTTTAACCTTCTATCCCTATCTCCCTCTCTCTGTAATATCTCTAGTTGGTTGAATCCCAACCGAACCCTTCTATACTCCTTGCGAGACACCCTCGCTCGATCAATATAACCTGCGGCTCTCCCTATTGGAGAGTTGAGACACTTCCATAACTTTCTACATGGTATACAGAGCAGGCCCTTCCATCACATCTAGCTAGCTTCCATTGATCTCCCATCACCACCCTCCCATCATGTCGTCCTCCGCCGTCCCTATCACCTCCGGCCTCAACTACAACACCTCTGAGCCTCTCTCCCGGACGAACTATATTCTCTAGAGAGCTCAAGTGCGATCCCAGATAATGGGCGCCGACTTGTTTGGCTATAAAGATCAAACCCTAAAGGAGCCTCCCAAAACCATCACCACGAAAGACAAAGATGGCAAGGATCAGGTGATTCCAAACCCTGCCTATGCCCCCTGGTTGATCCAGGATCAACAGATCGTTGCCTATCTCCTTCGCAACCTATCCAAAGAAGTTATTGTCCAAGCTGCCTCCCTTGAATCCTCACGTGCGATCTGGTCTGCACTGGCGGCTATGTTTTCTGCCGTCTCGCTGTCCCGCGTCAACAACATCCGATCTGCGCTAACCAACGCGCAAAAAGGTACTCAATCGGCCTTGGCATACTTCCGGCACATGCGCTCCCTCTCCGATGAGCTCGCGGCGGCGGGCAAACCACTCGGGGAGGGGGAGCTCATCTCTTTCATCGTCGCGGGCTTGGACATGGAGTACCAGCCAATCATCTCCACCCTCGACGTGCGCACTGAACTTGTCACCATCAACGCACTCTTCTCCCTGGTGGCGAACTTCGATCAGCGGATTGAGATGTTCCATGGCGGTGGTGTTGGTGGCTTCAAGTCATCGACAAACGCTGCTTCCAGGGGTCGTCCAAACACCGGCAAGGGAGGCTACCACAACTAGAAGGGCGGTGGTGGCGGTGGCCCCTGAGGAAAAGATGGTGGCTAAGGTGCTCCCGGTGGCGGCAACTACGACACTTGTGGAGGAGGCTACAACGGCATCGGCGGCGGCGGCTACCACACAGGCGGTGGTTCTGGTGGTGGCTACCATCAGAACAGTGGAGGAGGAGGCCACTATGGTGGTAGTGGTGGTGGTCACTATCACCAGAATCCCTCTGGTGGCGGCAACAACACTCGGCGCCCTCCCAACAACAACAACAACATGGGGCGTCACTTCCAATGGTATGATGGTTATGAGGGATGTTGCCAAATTTTTAAGAAAACAAATCATCTTGCAAAGGATTGTGATTGGTGCTATGCCGACGATCCTAACTTCCAAAGCAAGAAAATTGCAGCTGCAACTGATGTGTCCTATGGTGTCGATACCAATTGGTATATGGACACAGGCACCACAAATCGTATCACTGGTGAATTGGAGAAGCTGACAATGCATGAAAAATACCGTGGCCATGATCAAGTCTACACCGCTGCCAATGGTGCAGGTATGGAGATAAGTCATATTGGTCACTCATTTATCAAAACCCCACACAAAAACCTTGAGCTCAATGAAATCTTGCATGTTCCCAATGCCTCCAAAACTTTGTTATCTGTTCATCGTATTGCTCTTGACAACAATGTGTTTCTAGAGTTTCACCCATTCTTTTTTTGATCAAGGATCAGGTCACGAAGAAAGTTCTTCATAGAGGTGTTTGTGTGCAATGCCTCTACTCTTTGCTTCCGCGGTATTGCCGATACAATAAACAAGCCTATGGTGCCATCAAGCTTTCTGCTGAACGGTGGCACAATCGCTTAGGAAATCCTTCGTTTGCTACTGTTCATCGTATTCTTAGTAGTAATAATCTCCCAGTTATTGGTGAGAGAAACTCAGAAACAATTTGTGATTCTTGTCAACGTGCTAAAAGTCATCAACTACCCTATCCTGTGTCTATTAGTGTCTCTACAAAACCTTTGCAACTTATCTTTTCTGATGTATGGGGTCCAACACCCACTTCTGTTGGTAGACACAAATACTATGTAAGCTTTATTGATGACTTTAGCAAGTATACATGGATATATATCCTTAAGAAGCATTCTGACGTGTTTCAAGTGTTTCACAATTTTCAAGCTCGTGTGGAGTGAAAATTCGATAGTAAAATCATTGCTGTCCAGTCTGACTGGGTGGTGAGTATGAGAAACTAAACTCTTTTTTTTTCAAAAGATAGGTATCTCTCACCATGTTTCATGCCCACATGCACATCAGCAGAATGGCTCTGCTGAATGGAAACATCAACATATTGTCGAGGTAGGCTTAGCCCTCCTAGCTTCTGCCTCCATGCCCCTCAAATTTTGGGATGAGGCTTTTCTTACGGCTGTTCATCTCATTAATATGTGGCCCAGTCGCACTATCTCACATGAAACTCCCACTGAACGTCTTCTTCCTATCACACCAGATTATACCGCTCTTCGTGTCTTTGGTTGCGCATGTTGGCCAAATCTTCGTCCCTATAATGCTTGCAAACTTATGTACCGTTCCAACCAATGTGTTTTTCTTGGCTACAATGTGCAACACAAAGGTGTCAAGTGCCTTGACGTCTCTACCGGCCGTGTGTATATCTCACGTGATGTAGTCTTTGATGAGACTCAGTTTCCCTTTGCACATCTACACCCCAATGCCGGTGCCCTCCTTAGAAAAGAAATCCTCCTACTACCATCTCATCTTTCTGGTGTCTCGTGTGCGGGTGATGATACTTGTACTGACCAAACTATGACTCATATATCTCCTATTATTCCTGAGTATACTGTTTTAGGAAGAATCAGCAAAGCAAATGGTGTTGCAAACAGTGCATTAGGGGGCACCAACATGCATACAGGAGATCCAGTGCCATCATCCTCGGGATCGCCGCGTCTAGACGCGCTAGGTCCGTCCGCATCCTCTTCGGGATCGCAGCCAAGTCAGGCGGCTCGGGGCCCTCCACCATCACCCGCCCCGCGCCTCTCTCCGGATGATGCGTGTTGCCCCGCATCTGCGCTGGGCTCCACAAATGCTACGCACCAATCAGTCCCGGGGGACCAGCCGACCGCGCGGTACGCACCGGTCCCGCACACATACGCCAGGTGCCCCATGCGGGTTCCCGTGTCCTCTGCGCCAGGGGGGCCAGACGGGCCTGCTGCTGGATCCGACGTAGATCCGGTCAGCCCACTTGGATCTTCTGCGACCTTGCTCAGATCCCCTGCGGCCTCGCTCGTCCCCACATCAGCTCGCCCTGCCACAGCCGATCCGGCGGGCCCTGGTGCTGCGGATGCCTTGGGATCATCTGGATCCTGCCACCCGCTGGCAACTGCTGCTGGATCTTCTGCGGCTCCGCTCGCCCCCACACTGCCTCGTACACGTCTTCGTGACGACACTATACAACCTATCAACTACAAAACTAAGTATGGCTTAGTTTCTTCTGTTTCCACAGGTGAACCCCGCACTGTTAACGAGGCGCTGGCTGATCCCAAGTGGCGGATGGCTATGGAAGAGGAGTTTCATGTTCTTTAGAAAAATCATACATGGCGTCTTGTTCCATCACGTCCAGGCAGAAATGTCATTGATTGCAAATGGGTGTACAGAATCAAACGCAGATCCGATGCCACTATTGATCGATATAAAGCCAGACTTGTTGCCAAGGGTTTTAAGCAGAGGTATGGACTGGATTATGAGGACACCTCTAGTCCCATTGTTAAAGATGCTACCATTCGCCTTGTTTTATCCGTTGCTGTGTCCAGAGGATCGAGTCTCCGACAACTAGATGTGCAGAATGCGTTTCTTCATGGTGTTCTGGAAGAGGAAGTTTATATGAAGCAACCTCCTGGGTTTGAGGATAAACACAAACCATCTCACATCTGCAAACTTGATAAGTCTCTCTATGGACTCAAGCAAGCTCCACGTGCATGGTATTATCGTTTGAGTTCTAAGCTGCACACCCTTGGTTTTATTCCCTCCAAGTCTGATACATCCCTGTTCATTTACAATAAGTCATGGATAGTTATCTTTGTACTCATTTATGTGGATGATATCATTGTCACTAGTTCCTCAAATGAGGCCATCACTGCTCTTCTGAAGATTTGAATTCAGAGTTTGCTCTTAAGGATCTTGGAGATCTTCACTATTTTCTTGGAATTGAGGTCAAGAGAAATAAAGAAGGTGGTCTTCATCTCTCTCAGGAAAAATATGCATCCGATCTGTTGAATAAGGCTGGGTTGCAGGGCTGTAAACCATCTCCAACACCACTCTCCAGCTCAGAGAAATTGTCCCTTGCAGAGGGGGTTCTCTGAATCCAGAGGATGGCACCAAGTACAGGAGTTTGGTAGGTGCACTTTAGTACTTGACACTCACCAGGCTTGATATTTATTTGGCGGTTAATAAAGTGTGCCAGTTTCTCCATGCACCTACTTCAGCTCATTGGCCTGTTGCCAAGCGCATCTTGAGATTTGTATAGCACACCTTGGGTGATGGACTCACCTTCAACAAGTCATCTTCAACACTTGTTAGTGCATTTTCTGATTCTGGCTGGGCAGGTTGTCTGGATGACAGAAGGTCTATAGGTGGTTTTGCAGTTTTCTTTGGACCTAATCTCATTTCCCGGTGTGCCAAGAAATAGGCAACTGTCTCTAGGTCAAGTGCCGAGGCAGAATACAAGGCATTGGCCAATGCAATAGCCGAAATCATATGGGTAAAGTCTATGCTCAAGGAGCTTGGGATATGTCACATACAAACTCCATGTCTTTGGTGTGACAATCTTGGTGCTACATATCTCTCTGCTAATCCTATCTTTCATGCAAGAACTAAGCATATTGAGATTGATTATCATTTTGTTCGAGAAAGGGTTGCAAGCAAGGAATTGGAGATCCGGTTTGTTCCTTCAAAAGATCAAGTTGCGGATGGTTTCACAAAGGCCTTGGCTACAAGACCGTTTGAGGAATTCAAGCGTAATATAAACTTGAGAAGCTTAGACTAAGAGAGGGTGTTAAACATGAGATATTGTAGGGATATAGATGGCAGCAAGGACTTTTCTTGCGCCATAGATAGAGTCCTTTTTTGGTTTAACCTTCTATCCCTATCTCTCTCTGTAATATCTCTGGTTGGTTGAATGCCAACCGAACCCTTCTGTACTCCTCGTGAGACACCCTCGCTCGATCAATATAACCCACGGGCTCTCCCTATTGGAGAGTTGAGACGCTTCCATAACTTTCTACAAAGAACTCACATATATTCATGAAAACATAATAGGTTCAGATATGAAACCCTGGCACTCGGGCCCTAGTGACAAGAATTAAGCATAGCAAAGTCATAGCAACATCAATCTCAAAACATAATGGATACTAGGGATCAAACCCTAACAAAACTAACTCAATTACATGATAAATCTCATCCAACCCATCACCGTCCAGCAAGCCTATGATTGAATTACTCACGCACGATGGTGAGCATCATGAAATTGGTGATGGAGGAAGGTTGATGATGACGATGGCGATAGATTCCCCTCTCCGGAGCCCCGAACGGACTCCAGATCAGCCCTCCCGAGAGAGATTAGGGCTTGGCGGTGGCTTCGTATCGTAAAACGCAATGAATCCTTCTCCTTGATTTTTTCTCCCCGAACGTGAATATATAGAGTTGGAGTTGAGGTCGGTGGAGCCTCAGGGGGCCCACGAGATAGGGGGCACGCCCCAGGGGGGTGGGAGCGCCCCCACCATCGTTGATAGGGTGTGGCCCCCCTGACGTTGATTCTTTCGTCAGTATTTTTTATATATTCCAAAAATATTCTCCGTGAAGTTTCAAGTCATTCCGAGAACTTTTATTTATGCACAAAAATAACATCATGGAAATTCTGCTGAAAACAGCGTCAGTCCGGGTTGGTTCCATTCAAATCATGCAAGTTAGAGTCCAAAACAAGGTCAAAAGTGTTTGGAAAAGTAGATACGATGGAGACGTATCAACTCCCCCAAGCTTAAACCTTTGCTTGTCCTCAAGCAATTCAGTTGACAAACTGAAAGTGATAAAGAAAAACTTTTACAAACTCTGTTTGATCTTGTTGTTGTAAATATGTAAAGCCAGCATTCAAGTTTTCAGCAAATATTACGAACTAACCATATTCACAATAACATTTAGGTCTCATGTTTACTCATATCAATGGCATAATCAACTAGCGAGCAATAATAATAAATCTCGGATGACAACACCTTCTCAAAACAATCATAATATGATATAACAAGATGGTATCTCGCTAGCCCTTTCTGAGACCGCAAGACATAAATGCAGAGCACCTCTGAAGATCAAGGACTGAGTAAACATTGTAATTCATGGTAAAAGAGATCCCATCACAGTCATACTCAATGTAAACTAATAGTAATGCATGCAAATGACAACGGTGCTCTCCAACTGGTGCTTTTTAATAAGAGGATGATGACTCAACATAAAAGTAAATAGATAGGCCCTTCTCAGAGGGAAGCAGGGATTTGTAGAGGTGCAAGAGCTCGATTTTGAAATAGAGATAAATAATATTTTGAGTGGCATACTTTCATTGTCAACACAACAACCAAGAGATATTGATATCTTCCATGCTACACACATTATAGGTGGTTCCCAAACAGAATGGTAAAGTTTATACTCCCCCTACCACCAACAAACATCAATCCATGGCTTGTCTGAAACAACGGGTGCCTCCAACTAACAACAATCCCGGGGGAGTTTTGTTTGCAATTATTTTAATTTAAGCATGGGACTGGGCATCCCGGTTACCAGCCATTTTCTCGTGAATGAGGAGCAGAGTCCACTCCTCTTGAGAATAACCCACCTAGCATGGAAGATATAGACAACTCTAGTTGATACATGAGCTATTCGAGCATACAAAATAGAATATAATTTGAAGGTTTAGAGTTTGGCACATACAAATTTACTTGGAACGGCAGGTAGATACTGCATATAGGAAGGTATGGAGGACTCATATGGAATAACTTTTGGGATTTATGGAAGTCGATGCACAAGCAGTATTCCCGCTTAGTACAAGTGAAGGCTAGAAAGAGACTAGGAAGCGACCAGCTAGAGAGCGAGAACAGTCATGACCATGCATTAAAATTAATCAACACTGAGTGCAAGCATGAGTAGGATATAATTCACCATGAACATAATATCGTGGAGGCTATGTTGATTTTGTTTCAACTACATGCATGAACATGTGCCAAGTCAAGCCACTCGAATCGTTCGAAGGAGGATACCACCCTATCATACTACATCACAACCATTTTAATAGCATGTTGGAATGCAAGGTAAACCATTATAAAGTCCTAGCTAATTAAGTATGGCATGAGCAACTATAATCTCTAATTGTCATTGCAAACATGTTTCACTCATAATAGGTTGAATCAGGAACGATGAACTAATCATATTTACAAAAACATGATAGGTCGAGTTCATACCATCTTCTCTCATCTCAATCATTTCATCATATATCGTCATTATTGCCTTTCACTTGCACGACCGAACGGTGTGGATAATAATAATAGTGCACGTGCATTGGACTAAGTTGGAATCTGCAAGCATTCAATACAAGGGAGAAGACAAGGTAATATGGGCTCTTGGTTAGATCAACAATGATGCATATGAGAGCCACTCAACATTTTCATCATGGTCTTCTCCTCTCGATACCCAAAGAAAAGAAAAGAAACAAAACTATTTACACGGGAAAGCTCCCAACAAGCAAAAGAAGAACGAGAAATCTTTTTGGGTTTTCTTTTAATTATTACTACTACAGGCATGGAAAGTAATCTAGCTAAAAGCTACAAGTATTTTTTGTTTTTATTAAGGTTTTTCAAACACACAAGAAGAATGATGGAAAAGAAAATAAACT
Source organism: Triticum dicoccoides (assembly GCF_002162155.2). Taxonomy (NCBI): domain Eukaryota; kingdom Viridiplantae; phylum Streptophyta; class Magnoliopsida; order Poales; family Poaceae; genus Triticum; species Triticum dicoccoides. Next base: position 96,987,632 of record NC_041388.1, read on the forward strand.
AGCATGGATAGTACAATGAAAAAGTATGAGCACCGACAACTGGAATGAGTGTGTGAACATGAATGTAATGTCGATGAGGAATACGTACTCCCCCAAGCGTAGGCTTTTGGCCTAAGTTGGTCTATGGCCACGGCAAAGCTACCCTCTTCGGTGTACAGAGGAGTGTCCTCTCGGTGCCACTGGTTGGCAATCTCCTCCGAGTCCCACTGATAAATAGACTGACGGTAAGGATCAAGTGATGACTCCGGCTCAGGCTCTAGAGCTGATGTCAGGCTCCAGTATGCATGAACAGCCTCCGGCAACACGAGGTACGTGCCTGAAAATATGTTAAACAAAGAGGGAGCAGGCAAGGTAATAATCTCATAGTAGTTTTTATCAAATATCAATCTATACTTAAGCATCTTATTCTTATCCTTAACAATAAAATCATGTGCTACCATACTCTTATAATCTAGAAAAATAGGGGGAATGTCGGTGTCAAAACCGGCGGATCTCGGGTAGGGGGTCCCGAACTGTGCGTCTAGGCGGATGGTAACAGGAGACGAGGGACACGATGTTTTTTCCCAGGTTCGGGCCCTCTTGATGGAGGTAAAACCCTATGTCCTGCTTGATTAATGTTGATGATATGGGTAGTACAAGAGTAGATCTACCACAAGATCAGAGAGGCTAAACCCTAGAAGCTAGCCTATGGTATGATTGTCGTTCGTCCTACGGACTAAAACCCTCCGGTTTATATAGATACCGGAGAGGGCTAGGGTTACACAGAGTCGGTTACAATGGTAGGCGATCTACATATCCGTATCGGCAAGCTTGCCTTCCACGCCAAGGAAAGTCCCTTCCGGGCACGGGACGAAGTCTTCAATCTTGTATCTTCATAGTCCAGGAGTCCGGCCGAAGGTATAGTCCGGCTATCCGGACACCCCCTAACCCAGGACTCCCTCAGTAGCCCCTGAACCAGGCTTCAATGACGACGAGTCCGGCACGCAGATTATCTTCGGCATTGCAAGGCGGGTTCCTCCTCCAAGTACTTCATAGAAGATTTTGAACACAAAGGTAGTGTCCGGCTCTGCAAAATAAGTTTCCACATATTGCCATAGAGAGAATAATATTTACACAAATGTAATCTGCTGACGTATTCCGTAGCGTGACATCACACCACGACCAAGTATTTATTTGAATCGTTTTACTGTCCCACCTCAGCGCATTTAGCGAGGCGGTTTCCTTGGCACGTCTTGTCAAAGCAGAGATCGTGTCCCCTTATTCCGGGATTCTCATCAATACGGGCGTGGGTAACCCAACCGCGCCATTGATTACGGCGCTTGGGAGATAAGCAAGTTTTACCAGGCTGGTGGGGACGCATAGTCGCGTCCGCTCATATAAGGGGATAATGATCCACCTTTTCATCCACGCCTTCTTCCTCCTTTGCCTATCCATTTCCGCGCACTCGAGCTCCAACGCCCAAGTCCGCACATCCCACCTCAACCTTCTCCAGCCATGTCCGGAGCGGGAGGCAAGTGGATGGTCTCCTCCGTCACGGAGGGACTCATCAAAAAACTGAGGAAGGCCGGATACTTGTCTAACGACATTGCGCACCGGCTTCCCGAAGAGGGGCAGCTCATCCCCACCCCTAGGCCCCATGAGAGGGTGGTGTTCCTCCCCCATTTCCTCCGCGGACTAGGCTTCCCTCTCCACCCATTTGTCCGGGGGCTCATGTTCTACTATGGCCTGGATTTCCACGATCTGGCCCTGAACTTTGTCCTCAACATCTCGGCGTTTATCGTCGTGTGCGAGGCTTTCCTCCATATCCGCCCCCATTTCGGCCTATGGCTCAAGACTTTCAATGTCAAGCCGAAGGTGGTGCGTGGCACCCAGGCGGAGTGCGGAGGCGCCATGGTGGGCAAGATGCCCAATGTCCTATGGCTCGAGGGCTCCTTCGTGGAGACCCTAAAGGGGTGGCAATCAGGGTGGTTTTACATCACCGAGCCGCGCGACCCTGAATGGGTCGCAGCCCCCGAGTTCCGATCCGGACCCCCTATGCGGCTCACCTCCTGGAAAGAGACGGGCCTGTCGTGGGGTAAAAGAGGAGAGATGACCGGACTCCAAACATGCGTCCAGACCCTGGTGGACAAGAATCTCAAACTTGTCAACGTAGTACAGGTTATGCTCATCCACCGGATCCTCCCGTGTCAACAACGGGCTTTCAACCTGTGGGAGTTCGACCCGTCGCAGCACCGAACTCTGAGCAGGCTCTTCGACACGACATACGAAGATGCCTGGAAGGTGCTTTTCAAGGGCGCCGAGGCCCCCGCATCTGCTACCGAGGATCGCGGATTCAGCAGCAGCGTCACGCTAGGGCGGTAAGCTGTTTTTACCTTTTACAGGGTATTAGTTTTTCATAGTTTGACTCCATGCGGGATCTAAGCTCCCTTACCTTTGACAGGATTGGCAGGAGACGTCTGGACAGATCAACTGTCCGGCTCCTTTGCCCGAAGGCCCAGCAGGCGCTCGCTTGGCGAAGCTGCTGGTTCCGGCACCCTATGTGGTGCCGGGGAAGAAGGCCAAGAAGAAGGCCACAGGGACTTGAAATAGTGCCCGGCACCGGGAGGTGTCGGATCCATCATCCGATGACTCCAAGGTGCACTCCTCCTGTGAAGACGAGGAGGAGGAAGAAGAGACCTCTCCCCCTCCAGCGGGGGAAGGGAAGAAAAGGAAGGCCGCCCCAACTGGGAGGCCGAAGGGTCCAAGAAGGGGAAGACCCTTCCTCTAGACTACTCCACCAACGCCGCCGAAGACGAAGAGGAGTGGCCGCACAGGGCCAAGCCCCTGGCGAGATCGTAAGTATTCGGACACCAAAGAAATTCATAGTGTTCCTTTCTTGCACAGCTCCTCCTTACGCCGAATATGACTATGCAGTCCGCCTAAGGCCGGGCTCGACGAGTAGTCGAGCGGCTCCCTAGATTCGTCGGATGTGAATTCGCTTCCGACGGCTACCTCCCCCCACCCTACGGACGACGCCGAGGTGGCGTCCCAACATGTTCCAAGCCAGGAGGAGGTGGTCCTGGAGGCGCCGCAAGGTGACCTCCTGGACTCCAGGCGTAAAGGTTATAGAACCCCCAAGGGCTCCAAGTCCGGCCTTGAGCCAGACACTGCGCCGGAACCTTCAATGGTTCCGGACTCCGGTAGGCAGCCTCCTTCCAAGAGGAGCAAGCCTACCGAGCCGGCAGCCTCCGTCCAACCGGAGGCACCGGACAATTTGCTGGAGGTGCTTAACGGTGCCTCCATCGACGAGGAGCACCGCACTATTATGAGCATGGTGATCCAGAAGGTTCAGTCCGCCAAGAGCGGACTAACTGAAGCCTGTGCCAGCCTTCTAACAGGCTTTGAGGTAAGTAAAGAATATTTAAAAATATTACCGCATAGGCAGTAGCCCCTGATGCTCTGTTCGGCGTTCGGAAAGAAAAGCCGAATAGAGGATCTAATAACATTCGCATGAGTCTAACATAATCAAGTCAATATGCGTATGCAGGCTTCGCTGCTGGCCTCCGCCGCACTGACTGCGGAGGTGGATACGCTAAAGCAAAACCTTGCGCAGTCCGAGAACGAGCTCGGCCATGCCAAGAGGCAACTCGAGGAGAAGGAAGGTAAGTAATACCTTGCGCAAGTATATAGAGAAGATGTGGTTGCAAAAAATGACAGGATCAATGTGCTATTATAGGGGCCACGACCGAGGTGGCAACCCTTAAGAAAGCGCTGTCCAAGGCCGAAAACAGAGCGGCCGCAGAGCGCATAGAGAGAGGGAAGCAGGAGGCGCGGGTGGAGGAGGTGCAGAAAGAGCTCCAGGCTCTCATGAAAAAACACGAGAGTTTGGAGCTTGACTCGAAGACGCAAGCATCCGAGCTTGCGGCAGCCCTCGAAAGCGCGAAGTCTGCCAAGGCTGAAGCCCAGAAAGCCCTCCAAGAAATTGGAGATATGAAGAAGATAGCGGCGGGTAAGGCATTCATTATGCAAAGCAAGCACGTGAAAGTGAATTACTTGTTATTTACCCGAGTCCGGAGCTCTCCAGGAGCATTCGCAGATTTGCCCCGTAGTGTGTCTGATGCCGCTGCCTACTACCGATCCGAGGAGGAGAGCTCGACGGAGAAGGTGTTCTGGTCTCAGTATGCTGAGGCCGGACACCTGGTGCCTCTGAGAGACCAGCTGAAGCAAATAGTCGAGCTCCAGAAGGTGGGCGAACAAGCCATAAAGGGCCTCATAGTTCGGCTTTAGCCTGGAGAGGCTCTGCCTGGGAGCTACTTCGGGCTGGTGAGGTGGCTGGTGGATGCCTGTCCACGGCTTGAAGTAATCAAGCGCTCCGTCTGCATCGAAGGTGCCCGTAGGGCGCTTGCCCGTGCTAAAGTGCACTGGGGCAAGATGGATGCGGAGAAGCTGGTGAAGGATGGGCCGCCGTCGGGCAAGGAGCATCGCGTCCCGGAAGCATATTATGAGGGCGTCCTGAAGGGTGCCCATCTTATAGCGGATGAATGCTCCAAATATGTAATTTTTGAGTAGACTCACATTTGTGATCTTGTACGCTGAAAACTTGTTCATATGCGCTAAGCAATGCTTTTGAATTTAAAATATTACCTTCTGTGCGGCCGTTTATCAAATTTGAGAGATGGCGAGTCGTCGGCTTCTGCCCCCATGCCACGAGTGCTGGGGTGTTCGGGATAAACATGAGCGCTCTTTTTCCCATTCTTGGGTCCTTTGAGGGAGGCGCTCAACACAACGAACAAGGCAATCGGACTATAATGCTTGAACACTCTCACTTAGCCATAGAATTCTATAATTTTAAATTTTGGCGAAGCCCCTAGTGTTCGGAAGACCGAGTTCGGGGCGCTATCCACGCCTAGGCTAGACAAAGCCGACTCCTCGCTCTAAGCGGCATAAGTCTTTAGGGACTCGAAAACCTCTCGAACAGCGACCAGCTCTCGCCTCATCATGACAGTCAGTTTTAGCTTTCTCTACTGGGGTGCTTAGCCCAGCTCAACTGGGGCACAATCGCATTAGTTCTCCTAGTGCTACCTTAGTCGATATAACGGAACGTAAGGTACCAAAACATAGGAGCCGGGCAAACCCAACTGTTGACCCAAGACATGATTCGGAGCCGATGCATATAATGCTATAAGTTCCGGATTCCGCACTTGTGAAAGTGTTCAGACTTCTCACACCGTATTGTGGGGTACTTAAGCCCTGGCGTATTGGCCGTACCAAAGTGTACGGGTGCAACATGTCATTAATGAACATATATTCGTAAAAAAGAGTAATGCAATAATAGACGGAAGCTATGCATTGTTTATTTAAAAAATCCGCGATCAAAGCAGAACGATACAAATACTGCAATAAGCAAAAGATGTGACTATTTAACATGTCCTTTCCAGGGGCAAGCTGCGGAACATTATGTGAAACAGGTATACTGCTTGTTATAGAGACCACCTTAGAGTTCTATCGGCGTAGCTTTCTGCTTCCCTGGTCGTATCGTTTGTGCGACAATTGTACTGCCGGACAAGCCTTCCGAAGAATGGAGTCCTGAAAATAAGAGAAAATTAAGAAATCGGCAGCCCCTAGTGCGGTTTAAGCCACGTTTCAGGGGTGCCGTGATGGTGCCCCTCCCCCTGTGCCCATGGTATTTCCAGAGCGTAGTTATGTATGCGCAACACTGGTTTCACAAGTTTGCGAGGGCTGGGGTTGGGGCCGCATTGCTACGCTTGCTCGGAACGTGCCAGGCGGTCTTGTTGTAGGTTACTCCGGGCGCGCTTGACGGTGTCCAGACGTTTAATGGCCGGACTGGAGAATTGCCTTGAGAGGCTGCTTTGTACTTCCACTGCGATAGCCGCCGTATGCTCCTCCGTTTGGGGAGAGCGTTCGGTGTTTCCATTGACCGTGATGACTCCTTGAGGGCCTGGCATCTTGAGCTTGAGGTATGCGTAGTGCGGCACCGCATTGAACTTGGCAACTGCGGTTCGCCCGAGCACTGCGTGATAGCCACTGCAGAACGGGACTATGTCGAAGATTAACTCCTTGCTTCGGAAATTATTCGGAGATCCGGAGACCACTTCAAGTGTAACTGAGCCTGTACAGTTGGCCTCTACACCTGGTATAACGCCTTTAAAGGTCGTTTTAGTGGGTTTAATCCTCGAGGGATCGATGCCCATTTTCCGCACTGTATCCTGGTAAAGCAGGTTCAGGCTGCTGCCGCCGTCCATAAGGACTCTAGTGAGGTGAAATCCGTCAATAATTGGGTCTAGAACCAATGCGGCGAATCCGCCATGACGGATGCTAGTGGGGTGGTCCCTTCGATCAAAAGTGATCGGGCAAGAAGACCATGGGTTGAACTTTGGGGCGACTGGCTCCATCGCGTATACGTTCCTTAGCGCACGCTTCCGCTCCCTCTTGGGGACGTGGGTTGCGCATATCATGTTCGCCATCCGCACTTGTGGGGGAAAACCTTTCTGTCCACTGTTGTTCGGCGGGCGGGGCTCCTCCTCGTCATCGAAGGGAGGCATATAATTATCGTCCTCGACCTCTCTGTCTGCCGCTCTCTCATGAGGGCTGGCTTCTCCATCCTCCTGTGCTGAATCTTCCTGGAGGTGGTTGTCTTCGGCACTGTCCAGGGTGTTATTATCTCTCGTGCCGGAATCACCGGTTTTGCTTTGGCGGGATTTAGAGCGGCGCCGCTGACTCCGGCGCTTAGGCTGCTTCTTGGAGGGGTCATCCTCCGCTGTTCCATCACCACTGCCTTCTTTTGCGGTGTCCACCATGTATATATCATACGACGAGGTGGCTTTCCAGTGCCCTATAGGCGCTGGTTCTTGATCGTCTCCTGCATCGGCGTCCATACCGTCGATGTCTTCGGAGTCGAAGTCAAGCATGTCGGTTAAATCATCGACAGTGGCTACGAAGTGGGTGGTGGGTGGGCTTTGATTTTCATCCGCATCCCACCTCGCTGACCATAGTCCGGCCAGGGCTCTCCTGATAAAGAGAGAGAGACTTTAGTGAATTCAGAATATCGCCGAAGGGCGAGTGCTGAAAGATGTCCGCGGCGGTGAACTCCATGATCGGCGCCCAATCGGGTTCGATCGGTAGGGGCGCGGAGGGCTCGGAGTCTGGAGAGGAGTACGGCTCCTTGGAGTCACGGGCTTCGCAGAGAATAGGGCTGGTGTTCGGCTCGATCGCCGTAGAGATTGCAGCCCCCGAGGCGGTGTCCAACCACCCATCCTCGATTGGCGCAGTTGGCTCCGAATTAAGGGTCGGAGCTGATGCAGGTGCGGCCTCCAGGGCACTGTTCGGCGGCAGAGCTAGATCATGCCCATCGTGACAGTGCGGCGCGCTCGGCTGCGGCTCGAACCCGTCGAAGATCAAGTTTCCACGGAAGTCGGCCGTGTAGTTCAAACTTCCAAATCTGACATGATGGCCAGGGGCGTAGCTTTCGATCTACTCCAGATGGCCAAGCGAATTGGCCCGTAGTGCAAAGCCGCCAAATACGAAGATCTGTCCGGGGAGAAAAGTCTCACCCTGGATCGCATCATCGTTGATGATCGGAGGTGCCATCGGGCCTAAAAGTGACGACACAGAGGAACTCTCAATGAAAGCACCAATGTCGGTGTCAAAACCGGCGGATCTTGGGTAGGGGGTCCCGAACTGTGTGTCTAGGCGGATGGTAACAGGAGACGAGGGACACGATGTTTTTACCCAGGTTCGGGCCCTCTTGATGGAGGTAAAACCCTACATCCTGCTTGATTAATATTGATGATATGGGTAGTACAAGAGTAGATCTACCATGAGATCAGAGAGGCTAAACCCTAGAAGCTAGCCTATGGTATGATTGTCGTTCGTCCTACGGACTAAAACCCTCCGGTTTATATAGACACCGGAGAGGGCTAGGGTTACGCAGAGTCGGTTACAATGGTAGGAGATCTACATATCTGTATCGCCAAGCTTGCCTTCCACGCCAAGGAAAGTCCCTTCCGGGCACGGGACGAAGTCTTCAATCCTGTATCTTCATAGTCCAGGAGTCCGGCCAAAGGTATAGTCTGGCTATCCGGACACCCCCTAATCCAGGACTCCCTCAAGCAACAACTTTTCGTGTTTCTCATAATGCCTAATAGGTATGTTAAAGTGTCCATCAAGGCGCGAAGCAAAGATGCCTCCGAAGATGGGACCCTTTGTACGGTTCAGATTTAACCGTTTAGCAACAATAGCGCCTAAACTGAAAGTGGTATCACGAAACAAAGCATGACAAAAATAACAATATCAGGAGCACTGAGATTTCCACTGTTCCCGCGACCAATTAAGCATCTACTAGCAAATATTGCAAAGTAACGTAGAACAGGAAAATGCATGCTAGTAATTCTTGCATCGGAAACTTTCCTCGTTTCCCCTACAACAATCATATCAATAAATCCCTCCACATCATTACGATGTGATTCCTTTATGCTGCCCGCAAAGGGTATCTTACAGACCCGACAAAACTCATATAATGACATCTCCTTAACCTCATCATATAAGTGAAATTCCACCGAAGGTGGTGATTTCTCAGCATGAAAGTAAAATTTTTGCACGAAAATATTAGTGAGGAGGAGATACTGTTCGCGTTGGTCACGGAGGAAGTCGACGAGGCCTACATTCTTAGCCAAATAATAAAAGTCTTCATAAATCCCGACTACTCTCAAGAACTCATCACAAGGCCATTCGCACGGTCGAACCTCCACAGTGCGAGGGAGATTATATTTGGGCTTCTTATTCTCTTCACTTGGCTTATCCTTCCTGATTCGGCTCGAAGAGCCCCTCAACAATCTCTTCATCATTTTCTTTCTCTGAAAAATTTCTGCATTTTTTAGTGACTCAAAATAAAAGTGAACCAAACTCAACAAGATTGATAGCAACTACTCCCACAAGTTCCTAGAGTCCATATCATGCATTAAAAGTACTTTTGACCACATAAATTTGACATGCAAGCTCAAGAACAGGGTCACCTAAGCAGAAAAAATTTGCAATAAATAAAGCACTAGAACAAAAACTAATTGGACCATTGGAGGAGTCACATACCAAAGAACAATCCCCCCAAAGCAGTTTTGTGAATGGAGCTTTGAGCAAGGAGATCGAAAATGGCAGCAAGATGAGCTAGAACTCGAGTTTGAGCTGGTGGATTATTTTTTCTGGAGGAAGACAAAGTGTGTGGGTGCAAGAATAAGTGGAGGGGCCCACGTGGGGTCCACGAGGCAGGGGGGCGCCCTAGGGGGTGGGCACGCCCTGGACCCTCGTGGCCAGGTGGTGAGGCCCCCCTGGTGTGTTCTCAGTGCCAATAATTCTCAAATATTCTAGAAAAAAATCATATAAAATTTTCAGGGCATTTGGAGAACTTTATTTTTAGGGTATTTTTATATTGGAAGGATAATTTAGAAAATAGACAGAAAATACTATTTTTGCTTTATTTAATCTAAATAACAGAAAGTAAAAAAGAGGGTACAGAGAGTTGTGCTTTCTAACTTCATCCATCTCATGCTCATCAAAAGGAATCCACTAACATGCTTGATCAAGTCTTGTTGACAAACTCTTTTCGAATAACATGAAACATGAGAATTTTCGAATAACACTGAGTTACCTCAACGGGGATATGCACATCCCCAACAATAATAATATCATATTTCTTCTTGACAGTAGGAAGAGGAAATTCAAAACCTCCAATAATAATCGTTGGAATTTTTCCAATAGAATTTATACCGTGGACTTGAGGTTGTTTCCCCGGAAAGTGTACCGTATGCTCATTACCATTAACATGAAAAGTGACATTGCCTTTGTTGCAATCAATAACAGCCTGTGCAGTATTGAAAAAGGGTCTGTCGGATTTCGGGTTCCTGCAGACCCTTGAGGTTCGAACACTAGGGTGCGCACGGAGATTTCGCCTCCTACCTACCTGCACCCCTCCGCCTTGCTAGGATCTAAACTAAGGAAAGAACAACACAAGAGACACAGGGTTTATACTGCTTCGGGCCACCGTTGTGGTGTAATACCCTACTCCAGTGTGTGGTGTGGTGGATTGCCTCTTGGGCTGATGATGATGAACAATACAAGGAAGAATAGCCTCATGAGGGTCTGTTCTTGGCTGGGGCGATGAACTGCTGGGAGGAGCTCAGTCACCCTTCTCTCTCTCTCTACCTGATCTTCTCTATCCTTCGATCCCTCAGCTAGCTCGCTCCTTTTCTCTGCCCCCTTTGCTCTATGGGTGGCTGGTCCTATTTATAGAGGCCCTGGTCCTCTTCCCAAATATCGAGCGGGAAGGGAGCCAACAATGGCGGGCTAATTTGAAGGGGGACAACTAGTATCAACTATCCTGACAAAAGTAGTCTTCGCCTGCGCAAAGCTCTGGTGATGACGCCGTCTTGGGCTCCACGGTGACCTCCGTCTCGTAGTCCTCCTGGTCTTGGTCTCGTCGCACCGAAATGGCAACCTTTTCCCGATGCCTCGGTACTCCGCGGCTGCGCTTGCCCCCTTTGCACCAAAGAGGAAGGGAGGACACTGCATGGGCTGGCACCCGCCTGGTGCCCCCGGTTGTCATGGCTTGCGTCACGGGCACCTCGTGAGGTATCCCGCCTTGATCTCTCCGTCTCCTCGTGAGCCAGCCTGACGAGGCCGCGCCTGAGGAAGCTCCACGTCGTCCTCCCCGCGAGGCTTGGCCCCTCGCGAGGGTCTTGGGTTTGTGTTGGTGAAGATGGGCCGCGCTGGGGCCCCCTTTGAGCCACGCCGCAGGCCGCAGGCAGGCAAGTCTGGGGACCCCCGTTCCCAGAATGCCGACAGTAGCCCCTGGGCCCAAGGCGCGCCTGGACTTGGCCGTGCAGGGAGGCGGAAGGGCAAGAGCGAAGCGCCGCGGGCCCTAACAGCCTGCGGCCTTGGGCGCCGCGTGGCGGTTGATTGGACGTGGGTGCCCTAGCAACCGCGCGAGTTGATAAAGGAGCGGCATCCACCTAGGCTTTGCTTCTTGCTTTCCCCGGTTGCTGCTCAGATCCCCTTTCCTGCGCCCCTCCTTCCTCCAAAATTTCCAGATCCACTCCGACCGTGTGACCTAGGAAGCCATGGCGCCTCGTCAGCCCCCGACCGTAGCTTGGTACTCGTCTGCCCTGGACTCGCCGAACGTGTCGGAGGAGAGCCTTGCCCGGTTGCGCCGGATGGCGACGACGCGGGGCATCAACGGGGCGAAGGTGTTTAAAGCCGGCTTCGCCACCCCTGAGGGTCAAGGGAGCACCTTCTATCCGCTCTTCGTAAGTGCCATTGTTGCTGGCCTGGTGCCTCCATTCTCCGAGTTCTTCTCTGTCCTCCGCCACTATAAGCTACAAGCCCTGCATCTCCACCCCAACCCCGTCCTTCTCCTGGCAATCTTCGCCTATTACTGCGAGGCTCACGTAGGGGTGCAGCCCTCAGTGGCCTTACTGCGCCACTACTTCTACCTCCGGACCTCTCGTGGTACTGCTTCCGCGTGCGCGAGCTTCGTCGCGTACGGTGGCGCCATTGCCATTTCGAACCCCGAGAAAAGGATCGAGGGCTTCAGGAGCAAGTGGGTCTTGGTGGATGCTGGGCGCATCCACCCTCGGCTGATCTTGCACACGGAGCAGCCCATGAGCTCCAGTGATTGGGGTCGAGCGGAGCTCACGGACCCCCGCGCGAAGCTGATGTTGGAGAAGATGGACACGGATCTGAGGCCGGCCAACATGGCGACGGCGAAGCTGACCGGCGCGTCACTGCTGAGGGAATTCCTGGAGCACCAGCTGGCTCTGCTTCGGCAGTACTCACTTCCGATGTGGAGGCCCCGCCCGAGCCCTGCGGCCTTAGCCGACGGAGATCTGGCTGCTGTCCTCCAATCTCTGGTCGGGGGTGATGTGGCGAGGTTGGCGGGCGCTCCTACGCCCTTGTTCCTCCGCGACGATTGGGAGCAGGTAGTGGAGTCCATGCCCGTCTTCAACGGGGATGGGCCCGTGCCTGTGGAAACTCCCGAGGAACCGGTGGACGTGCCCTCCGACGACTCCAGCGAAGAGGAGGAAGGAGGGGAGCGGGGAAAAGGGCCTGACTCCGAGGCGACTGACGGAGAGTCGAGGGCTCCTCTCCCCCGGTGCAGGTCCCGCGTTCTCCGCCTCTCTCCGAGCGATGAGGACGAGGATGACGACGAAGACGACGACGAGGACAACGACGAGCAGGACGACGGGAGCTCACCCCCGATCCCGAAGAAGGACAAGACCAGGCTGGTCTCTTGCGGGTCTGCCCCGGCCCCGGGGCGGACCGTGGATGCTCCTTCCGCCTTCAAGCTTCCCGAGGTTGACCCTTCCAGCCGGCTTTCAGGCTTCAAATTTGGCCGGAGGCCGCTTGAGCTCACTGGCGACGACCCGTAAGCATTCGATTCTTGTCTTTATCTCTTACTCTGCTTCTGAAGCTTGACGTCCGCATCTCTTGGATAGGCTGGCGCCCACCGCAAAGAAGCCGAAGGGGGCTCCCGAGGTTCCATCCGTGGCAGCGCTTCTGCCCGCGAAGGAGGGTGACCGCGACGCACAGGCTTCTCCTGCCCGATCGTCCTCGCGAGGCCTGGCTGAGCCGGCTGGGGCGAGCTCAGCCCCCACTGCCCAAGTGGCTCCCGAGGTGCTCTTGCCTGTCGCCGCCACTTCAGCTGTCGGGGCGCGGCGGTCTCTACCTCAAGATGCTGTGGCCGCGCTGTCGCCTTCTCCTCCTACTCCGCCGGCTGCTGTCTCTCCGACTCCTTCTGTCGTTCTGGATCGTGCTGTTGCTGAGCTGGACCGACTGCGTCAGGATCTTCTTGGCGCCGACCCCCGCTTGGTGGCCGGGCGCTTGGAGCTGGCTTCAGGATGGGTTTGCTCCGACGCTTCGATTCGGGCGGCGCTGGTCCAGGCCTCGACGGCATGCGACGAGGAGAAGCAGGCCGTCCTTGAAGCAAAGGCTGCTCATGATGCAGTCCTGGGGGAGATGGTCGACGTCCGTGGCTGTTGCAAGGCGCTGGAGGGCGAACTGCAAGGTTTGCGGGACCAGCTCGTGAACGAGGTATGCCTTCACCAAGAGCAGGAAGAAGGCGTGAAGGCTCGCGAGGCAGCTCTCAAGGAGAGGGAGGTCAAGCTCAAGAAATGACGCGACCGCCTAGGCGCGCTGGAGCAGGAGTTGGGGGCGAGGAAGGCCAAGATGGATGACGAGGCCCTGGTTCTTGCCGAGGACCGCATGGCCTTCGCGGAGATGGAGGCGAGGGCTCGCTCCTCGCTGAGGACGCTTTACGACAGCGGCCTGGATAGCCCACTGGCTGGCGCCGAGGACGGCCCCGCCAAGCTGCTTCCCTTCCTGGTTCACGCTCTTGAAGATGTCGCCCTTGGCCTTGGCCCCGTGGCCGAGGCCGAGGCGCGTGTCCTGTCTTTTGTAGCAATGACGCGGGTCCTCACCCACATCTACCTTCGCGATCCCGGTGTCGACCTCGACAGCCTGCTGGAGCCAGTGAGCGGCGAGCGTGCCGCTGCCGCTGCCGAGGCCGTGAAGGGTCGTGCAGAGGCCCTGTTGGGGAAGTTCCGGGCCTTCAGCACCAAGCCGAAGCAAGGCGCTGCCGACCCCACCGCTCCGTGAGGCGTACTCAATCCGCGCTGCTCCATCACTGACAAGTGACTCCGTCGTGGCTCCTGTCCTGCCTTTAATTCCTACACATGTATCATGCCTCGGGGAGGCGTTTAAACTTGCGTTTGGCATCGAGATAACAGTGTGGACTGTAATATTTGCTTTTGAACTTCTTGAAATTTGTGCCTTTCCTTCCTACTTGCTTATGTTCTACGCCGGCAGAGCCCGGCCCCGCGCATGCCTCATCCAGCGTTGGTCCCGACCGTAAACCAGGACGGGGCCAAGGAGTGAGGGGCCACGTGACAAGTTAGGCTCCTGAGTCGCGATGCTCAGGAGTCCCCCTTGGTGCACGAACAGCAAGTAGGGAGGTGTGATGCAGGTGGATCTACCGTTCTACGTCTGCAGAGCCCGGCCGCGCACGTACCTCACCCAGCGTTGGTCCCGACCGGAAACCAGGACGGGGCCACGGAGTGAGGGGCTACGTGACCAGTTAGGCTCCTGAGTCGCGATGCTCAGGAGTCCCCCTTGACGCTCAAACGGCCTTCGTACCTTTGCTCCGCTCGGGGAGAGACGCATGATGAACCAGGCCCGGGGGGACCTGGCTGGGCGGCGTGCGTCTGGGTGTGACCCAGGCGCAGCCCCCGTGCCCAGCCCCCTCGCGCGGCACTCCCAAGGGGAGGCGTTACGATGAGGCTAGACACTGAGCTCCGGGCTCCCTGAGGTTGGTGCGGCCCGGGGGCCACCCTCAGTTGTTTATCACCAGCGCGGAGCATAGCGCTACCGTATGTGTACGGGCATAGCCGCTCCTCGGCAGTGTCATCAGCCAGCGCGGAGCATGGTGCTTCCACTGATACGTGGGAGGGGGCCCCCCTCCGGGAGGAGCCCCTGGGGCGTGTACAACCCCGCCCTGACACGTGGCTGGCACGGTAGGGCCTGGTGAGGTGTATCTGGGCACCCGTGAGCCAGCGCGGGACTCACGGGGCCCTACCTCTAGACGGGTTACGCCTGGCACTGGGCCTTATCTTGTGATGTGTCCTTGCAAATTTGGTTAGATGTCGGCACTCTACGTCCTCGGGTCCCGGCCCTCGAGCTGGTCTCAGCCGTCGCTGGTATGCCAGGTCGCGATGCCATGGATAAGGCCAGAGGGTGAGGGCTGGAGAGCCAGTAAGAGCCCTGAGTCGCGATGCTCAGGTACCCCCCCTTTAATGTGCAAGTGGTCGGCATGGAGAAGAAGAGGTGCCGTGGACCGGCATCAAATAATCAAGCATGGTGGGTCTAACGCATAATCGGAAATAAACACAAACGGGATACATGCCACTGGGCCTGGCCTGAGCGGCCTGGGGATCATGCAGCCCGAGGGGCGCCCCCAACAAGGTAAGCTAACAACATGGAATAAAAAAGGGATACACGCCGCAGGGACGGACCCACGCGGCCTGGGAATAATGCAGCCCTGGGGGGGCGCTCCCAGCTGGAAATAAAACTCGAAAGTTGTCACCTAATGGTGTTGAGGACGAAGGAGCGTTGATGTAGCAGGCTCGGTGGGCTGCGGGAGCCGATCCTCATGAGCCCCCAGGCCCAGGGGCCTCGGGAGGCTCCGGAGGTGCTGGCGGCTCCTCACGGGCCATCTCCATCCCTGCCAGGGCTGCGGAATGCCTGGCCTCTCGTGCCTCCGTGATGCCCCTCATGAGGTGCTGGTACGTGTCAGCCGCGTTCGGCAAGCCGTAAGGCATGCGAACGTAGCTGTGGGGTGGGCCTCCATAGCGCCCTACTCGCGAGGGCCAGAGGCGCTCCAGAGAGGCGACTCGGTTGAGCCCTGGTATGTCGATGCAGATGCGCAGCCCACCATCCTCGCCTGGATGGGGAGCCACTGCTGGTAGGCGGCGGCCGCCTTTCATGACTCTTGACTCCTGTAGCTCCTGAATGGCCTTGCTGACGAACTCCTGAGGGTCTGGGTCTCCTTGCCTTGCTCCTTCTTGAGGGAAACGTGCTTCGAAAAACGCCTCCATGTGGTGCCCAAGTGCCTCCCTCGTGACCCTAGCTAGGTCGGTGGCCTTCCAGGGGAGAGCCCCCGAGCC
This sequence comes from Triticum dicoccoides, assembly GCF_002162155.2. Lineage (NCBI taxonomy): Eukaryota > Viridiplantae > Streptophyta > Magnoliopsida > Poales > Poaceae > Triticum > Triticum dicoccoides. Next base: position 97,003,336 of record NC_041388.1, read on the forward strand.
CTGCCTGAGGAGGGCGCCGGGCACGCTTTCCCATGCGATGGAAGGAGGTTCCCCCTGGGCAGGCGCGGGCCCAGAGGGGCCTGCCTCCTGAGTGGTCGGGCCGGACGATGTCTTCTTCTTCTTAGGGGCGGTCTCGGGAGGCCTCTTGCTTCCATGATCCGGGTCTTCCAGTGAGGCGGCCTGAAAGGCTCGTTCCAGGGAACACACCGCGTCCTTCTCTTCACAGGGCACCGTGATGACTCCGTCGCTTCCTGGCATCTTGAGGACGTTGTAGCCGTGGTGAGTTACGGCCATGAACTTGGCCAGTGCTGGGTACCCAAGGATGGCGTTGTACGACAGGCGAATGTGAGCGACGTCGAAGTCGATGAGCTCGGTGCGGTAGTTGTCGCGTGCCCCGAAGGTGACAGGGAGGCGGACCTGCCCAATCGGGACCGTGGAGCCGTCGGTGATACCGGAGAAAGGCTTGGTTGGCTGAAGCTGGCTGTAGGGCACTTGGAGGTTGTTGAATGTCTCCACGGACAGGACGTTGAGCCCTGCCCCGCCATCGATGAGGGTCTTGGTGACCACCACGTTGCTGATGATTAGGGAATAAAGCATCGGGAGGACTCCGGCTGTAGCCGCACACTTGAGCTGATCTGCTGAGCTGAACGTGATGGCGCACGCCGACCACCTGAGAGGGCGCGTGGCTTCGAGCCTGGGGAGGACTGCGTTCACTTCGCGGGCGAACTGCTTGAAGATGCGCTGAGAGGCTGGGGCTTGTGCCCCACCCAGGATGCAGGCGATCGCGCGGGGCTCCTGGAAGCCCCCAGCCCCCTCGTCCTGGTGGCGGTCCTCGTTTCTCCTTGGCTGCGGTGGCAGCGGTGGGAGGCCTGCGTTGCCTTGCGGGCGATCCTCGCGAGGCTGATCCCTCCAGTCTCCCTCGCGAGGCTGATCTCTCCAGCCTCCCTCACGAGGCGGGTCTTGCCAGCGATCCTCGCGAGGTTGATCGCGCCACCCTTGGCGCGGGCCACAGTCTTCCCCGCGTCCTGCGTTCCTTCCTCCTCCTCGGCCGTAGCCCCGGTCACTGTGGTCAGGGCAATGGCCGATCCTTTCTTCTCGCACGGCTCGGAGCTCTTGACATTCGTTGGTGTTGTGGGTGTGGAGGTCATGGTACATGCAGTACCGGCTGCCCTTGGAAGGTTCGGGCTGATCTCTGCCCTGCTTGGTGTCTGGTTCTGCCGCGAGCATGGCAGCCCCCTTGCGCTTCACATCCTTGGCCTTGGGCTTCTTCTCTTCTGGGTCTGCGGCAGGCAACTCGAGGAGGGAGAGATGCCCTTCCTCGGCCCTGGCGCACTTGGTTGCCAAGTTGAACATCTCCAGGGAAGTGCACAGGTCTTCATGCATCGCCAGCTCCTCCTTCATCTTGACGTCACGCACGCCATCGGAGAAGGCCGAGATGATGGCCTCCTTAGTCACCTTGGGAATCTTGAGGCGCGCCTTGTTGAAGCGCTGGATGTACTTCTACAGGGTCTCCCCGAGCTGTTGCTTGATGTGGCGCATGTCGCTCACGGCGGGTGGCCGGTCGCGAGTGCCTTGGAAGTTGGCGATGAAGCGGGTGCGCATCTCGTCCCAGGAGGAGATTGTGCCTGGAGCCAGGTTCAGGAGCCAGGTGCGGGCCCCGTCCTAGAGTGCCATGGGGAACCAGTTCGCCATGACCTTCTCGTCTCCGTTGGCAGCTTCGATGCCCAGCTCATAGAGCTGGAGGAACTCCGCAGGGTCAGCCGTGTTGTCGTAGCGAGGAGGCAAGTCTGGCTTGAACTTGCCGGGCCACGCGACGTTGCGTAGCTCGGTGGTGAAGGCGCGACAGCCTGCTATGGCCACGGGAGGCCTTGGATGATGGGGAACTTGGTCTTGCATGTCCCCATGCACTGCAGCTGGGAGCAGCGCGGGGTCTTGACGCGCGGGAGCAGGAGCATGGTCGCGACGTGCTAGAGCAGGGAGCACCCGGGCAGCTTCTTGCGGGCGAGGGACTTCTTGACAGCTCTGCTCTTGCTGCGCTGGCGCCTGACGGAGCGGGTTCTTCCCAGGGGCCACGTGCCTTGGAGCCATGGCGCCTTCCTGAGGAGGAGGCGGCCGGGGCGCCGCCGAAGCTTCATTGCCCGCGCGGGGCGGGGTGCAGTGCAGCGGAACAGACGGCGCAGGAGGGCCTCCTGCGGCACGGACGAGCTCGGCGACGCGGTCGAGCCATTCTTCGTAGACGTCGTCGACGGGACGGTAGCGCAGGAGCTCGTTCGCCGCGATGAGTGCAGCCCGATCCTCCATGGGCGCGCGGAGCGCGCGGGATGAGGAACCAACTGGGGTGAGCGAGGGAGTCGCGGTGCGGCCGTCTCGCCGCACGGACGGATGCTGGGACGATTCTTGCTGCTCGTCCCCCGCCGGGCCGGTGGCAGCGTTGACGGCAGGTGACGGGGAACGGCGAGGACGCCTACCGACAGGGGCCATCTGGGCGACGCGGGAAGTGAGCGCGGCCCGGCGCTCAGCGCGGGCCCGACGAGCGTCAGACATGGGCGTGATGGTTGGAGGAGAATGAGGTGGTGGAAGACGAATCCCGGTGCACCCCTACCTGGGGCGCCAAATGTCGGATTTCGGGTTACGGCAGACCCTTGAGGTTCAAACACTGGGGTGCGCGTGGAGATTTGGCCTCCTACCTACCTGCACCCCTCCGCCTTGCTAGGATCTAAACTAAGGAAAGAACAACACAAGAGACACAGGGTTTATACTGCTTCGGGCCACCGTTGTGGTGTAATACCCTACTCCAGTGTGTGGTGTGGTGGATTGCCTCTTGGGCTGATGATGATGAACAATACAAGGAAGAACAGCCTCGCGAGGGTCTGTTCTTGGCTGGGGCGATGAACTGCTGGGAGGAGCTCAATCACCCTTCTCTCTCTCTCTACCTGATCTTCTCTATCCTTCGATCCCTCGGCTAGCTCGCTCCTTTTCTCTGCCCCCTTTGCTCTGTGGGTGGCTGGTCCTATTTATAGAGGCCCTGGTCCTCTTCCCAAATATCGAGCGGGAAGGGAGCCAACAATGGCGGGCTAATTTGAAGGGGGACAGCTAGTATCAACTATCCTGACAAAAGTAGTCTTCGCCTGCGCAAAGCTCTAGTGATGACGCCGTCTTGGGCTCCACGGTGACCTTCGTCTCGTAGTCCTCCTGGTCTTGGTCTCGTTGCACCGAAATGGCAACCTTTGCCCGATGCCTCGGTACTCCGCGGCTGCGCTTGCCCACTTTGCACCAAAGAGGAAGGGAGGACACTGCGCGGGCTGGCACCCGCCTGGCGCCCCCGGTCGTCATGGCTTGCGTCATGGGCACCTCGTGAGGTATCCCGCCTTGATCTCCCCCCCTCCTCGTGAGCCAGCCTGACGAGGCCACGCCTGAGGAAGCTCCGCGTCGTCCGCCCCGCGAGGCTTGGCCCCTCGCGAGGGTCTTGGGTTTGTGTTGGTGAAGATGGGTCGCGCCGGGCCCCCCTTTGAGCCACGCCACAGGCAGGCAAGTCTGTGGACCCCCGTTCCCAGAACGCCGACAGGGTCTACCAAGAATAATAGACATACTATCATCGTCGGGAATATCAAGAATAACGAAGTCCGTTAAAATAGTAATGTTTGCAACCAGAACATGCACATCCTCACAAATACCGACAGGTATAGCAGTTGATTTATCAGCCATTTGCAAAGATATTTCAGTAGGTGTCAACTTATTCAAATCAAGTCTATGATATAAAGAGAGAGGCATAACACTAACACCGGTTCCAAGATCACATAAAGCAGTTTTAACATAGTTTCTTTTAATGGAGCATGGTATAGATGGTACTCCTGGATCTCCAAGTTTCTTTGGTATTCCACCCTTAAAAGTATAATTAGCAAGCATGGTAGAAATTTCATCCTCCAGTATCTTTCTTTTATTTGTAACAATATCTTTCATATACTTAGCATATGGATTCATTTTAAGCATATCAGTCAAACGCATACGCAAAAAGATAGGTCTAATCATTTCAGCAAAGCGCTCAAAATCCTCATCATCCTTTTTCTTGGATGGTTTAGGAGGGAAAGGCATGGGTTTCTGAACCCATGGTTCTCTTTCTTTACCGTGCTTCTTAGCAACAAAGTCTCTCTTATCATAACGTTGATTTTTTGATCGTGGGTTATCAAGATCAACAGCAGGTTCAATTTCTACATCATTTTTATTGCTAGGTTGAGCATCAACATGAACATCATCATTAACATTATCACTAGGTTCAGGTTCATCACCAGATTGTGTTTCAGCATCAGAAATAGAAATATCATTAGGATTCTCAGGTGTGTCAACAACAGGTTCACTAGAAGCATGCAAAGTCCTATCATTTTTCGTTTTCTTCTTTTTAGAAGAACTAGGTGCATCAACATTAGTTCTTTGAGAATCTTGCTCAATTCTCTTAGGGTGGCCCTCAGGATACAAAGGTTCTTGAGTCATTTTACCCCTCTATGTCGGATTTCAGGTTCCGGCAAAACCCTTGAGGTTCGAACTCAGTGTTGCGCACGAAGATCTCTCCTCCCCCTAGCTCACGCTCTCACCGCAATCTCAAAGCTCAACATGTCGAACTCGCAGAACAAAGGACACATGGTTTATACTGGTTCGGGCCACCGATGTGGTGTAATACCCTACTCCATTGTGGTGTGGTCGATTGCCTCTTGAGCTGAGGATGAATGAGTACAAGGGAAGAACAACCTCATGAGGAGGGGTGTCCTTAAGCTCAGTGAGCTTGTGTGGTTGAGGATGATCTGAATGGTCCCAGATTCATTCCAAGATGAGTTCTCCCCTTCCTACTGTGGTGGCTAGTCCTATTTATAGTGGCCCTAGTCCTCTTCCCAAATGTAGGTGGGAAGGGATCCAACAACGGCCAAATTTGAAGGGAGACAACTAGTACAAGTTATCCTGACTAACGGTGGTCTTCGCCTGCCAAAGGTTCTGGTGGTGACGCCGTCCTGGGATCCACGGTGACCTCCGTCCTGCTGGTCTTGGTCTTGTTGCACCAATATGGAAACCTTTGCCTCATGCCTCAGGACTCCTCGCATGCGCTTGCCTCTTTAGCACCAAAGAGGAAACGAGTACGCTGCGTGTGCTGGCGCCCGCCTGGCCTTGGTCGTCATGGCTTGTGTCACAGGGACCTCGTGAGGTGCCCCTTGCCTTGATCTCTCTGCCCCTCGCGAGCCAGCCTAGTGAGGCTGCCCCCGAGGAGGTCTTGCATCATCCGCCTCGCGAGTCTTGGCCCCTCGCGAGGGTCTTGAGTGTTCGCTGGTGAAGACAGGTCGTACAGGGCCGCTGGTGGAGCCACGCCGTGGGCCGCAGGCAGGCAAGTCTGGGGACCCCCGTTCCCAGGACGCCGATAGTAGCCCCCGAGCCCAAGGCGCTCTCGGACTTGGCTTCGAGGCGAAGCCAAGGGGCAAGTACGGAGCGTCGCGGGCCCCAACAGCCTGCGGCCTTGGTTGACGCGTGGAGATTGATGGGACGTGGGCGTCTCCGCTTCCCCACGCTGCCTCGGTAACTGCCCGACTGACAAAAGGCTGGCGCAGACTGCATTTGCCTTCATTGCTTTCCATCGCCTTGCTCCAGATCCCCTTTCTTGCTCCTTGCTTCTAGAGACTCCAGATCTGCCTGGATCCTCCTTCAAGCCTGCCGCCAATGGTGCCCAAGAAAGCTCGGGCCACTCCCTTATCATCTTGGTATGAGCCGGTGCTCGATGTCGCCGTGCTCCTGATGATGGCGGAGGGTGATGAGAAGAGGAAGACTATGCTCCGGGCTGGCTCCGCCGAGCCGGATGCCTCAAGCAGCACCTTCTACCCCTTCTTTATGACCAGCATCATCGCCGGGCTGGTTCCCCCCTTCTCCGACTTCTTCTACTCCGTCCTTAGCCATTACAAGATCCACGCTCTCCATCTTCACCCCAACTCCATCCTCCTCCTGTCGATCTTCGCCTTCTACTACGAGGCGTATGTTGGAGTGATGCCGTCCGTGGCGCAGCTGCGCCACTTCTTCTTCCTCCGGATCAAGGAGGGCCACAGCTTTGGGTGCGTTGGCTTCGTCGCGGCCAACAAGACCAACACCATCTCGAAGGCCAGGAAGAAGGCCGAGGTCTTCAGGAGCAAGTGGGTCCTGATGGACGCCAAGTGCTCCCACCCCCGGCTGGTGCTGCCGACGGAGATGCCTGTGTTCCAAGAGGGGTGGCTTTGCACGAAGCTCACCGATTCCCGGGCAGTGCAGGTGTTGGAGAGGATGACCGCCGACCTGAGGCCTGGTGACTCAAGGGCGGCGAAGCTGACGGGGGCCATGATCGTCAAAGAATTCATGAAGCAACATGTGGCTCCCCTTTAGGTGCGCCCGCGCCCCTTGTCGAAGCTTGGAGACGAAGGGGACGACCTCCGCCTACGCCAGGAGTCCCTTTCTGACAAGGAGCTGTGCTCGGCCCTGCGCTCCTTGGTTGGGGACGACCAAGGGTGCCCGCCAGACTCCTTCGTTCCCTTGTTTCGCCGCTCAGATGGGGCGGAGGCTGCCGCCGCCATGCCCGTCTTCGACGGGCGTGGGCTTGTGCCGCCTGCGCCCTCGAATATATCGGTGACGATGACCCCGGTGGACGTGTCTTCCGATGAGTCTCAGGAGGAGGAAGAGGAGGGAGAAGAGGAGGAGGAGGAGCGCGACTCGGAGGCGACCCGTGAAAGGGCGGGTGAGACCTCCCCTTTGCGCAAGGTCGACATCCTCCGCACCCTGCCTAATGACGATGAGGAGGCCGATGTCCCCCTGGGAAGGGGGGAGTTGCGCGCGGCAGGACAAGGTCCAAGGTCAGTCCCCGGAGGAGGTCACCAGCCGAGGTTCCGACCAGGGGAAGGTCGGCGCTGATCCCTCGGGACGACGCCCCCGTTCTGACGCTGCCTGGAGCTACATCCGGCCTATCTGCTGCGCCCTCTTCACTGCTTGGAGGCCGCACGCCCGCGCCTCAGGCTGCGAGGCTCTCAGGTTTCAAGCTTAGGAAGCGGAGAGACTATGCCGCGGTGGACCAGTAAGTATTCTCGTCCTGCCTTATTCTTGCTTCTGCTGCTAATTCTTGGTGCTTCCCCATTGCGCAATCAGGCTGACGCCCGCAGCGAAGAAGAGGAATGAGGAAGCGGTGGTACTGCTTGGGACCAAATCGCCCGCTGCGGCTGCACCCCCCTCCGTGGGGAAAGGCAATGACTGCGCCCGTGCTTCTCCGGCCCAATCGTCCTCGCGGGGCTTGGGGGAGCGTCCTCAGGAGGAAGCAGCCCCCGTAGTCCCACTGGCTCCGGAGGTGCCAACATCCGGTCGGCTGCTGGGGTCCCCCAAGTTCAGGATCTCCTAGCCTCTCAGGCTATGGTGATGACGTTGTCTCCTCCTTCCGCCGCACTGCTGACCCCGGAGCCTTCCACCTTCCCTGACATCCTGGAGCGCACTCTCTCTGCGCTGACCCTGCTGCGAGGGGATATTCAAGGCACCGACCATCACCTGGCGGCCGGGCGCCTGGAGCTGATCTCTGGCTGTCTTCACTCCGATGTGTCCATCCAGGTGGCGCAGAGCCAGGCTGTGGCTGCCTTCGAGAAGGACAAGCAGGCCGTTGCCCAAGCCGTGGCTGCTCGTGAGGTGGCGCTGAAGGACGTCGGGGCCGCCCAAGATCACTCTCGGTCGCTGGAGGCCGAGCTAGAGACCGTGCACAACGAGCATGCGGCCGAAGCTCAAGACCGCAAGGCGGAGGAGGAGAAGATGAAGGCCCGAGAGGATGCCATCAGGGGTCACGATGCCGAGCTGGAGCAGCTGGCGAAGGCGCAGGCCGCGGAGCATAGCCTACTGGAGAAGCTAGAGCAGAAGATGAAGGCAGAGAAGGCCGAGCTAGAAGGCAAGGCGAAGGTCCTAGTTGAGGATCACGTGGCCTTCAAGTCCCTTGAGGAGAGGTCCCGCGTGGCGCTGCGGGCACTCTACGAGAAGGGCTTGGAGAAGCTGCTGGCGACAGCCGACGAGGGACCCACCCAGCTGCTTCCTCATTTGGTTGCGGCGCTTGAGGATGTCATGGACGAGATCGGCCCCTTGGTGGAGGGGGAAGCCCACATGCTTTCCTCGGCCGCGTTGACGCGCGTCTTCAGCCATCTCCATCTTCGTGATCATGACGCCAACCTTGACGAGCTGCTAGAGCCTGTGGATGACGAGCGCTGCGCAGCTGCTGCCGAAGCCGTGAAGGGCCAGGTTGAGGCTTTGCTGAAGAAGTTCCACGCCTTCGACCCTGCGCCCCCAACCGGTGGTGCTACTGAACCTGCAACTCCAGCAGGCGGCTCAGGTGAGGGCAACGTCACCGTCGAAGGGGCGCCTTTTGCAAGCGACGACGACGTCCAGGGATGATGAGATGACTTGCTGGCGATTCCTTTCCCTGCTTTGCTCCTACAATACGTACCATGCCTCGTGGAGGCGTTAAACTTGTGTTTGGTATTTTAAAGAACAATATGTTTTGTAATATTTATTTGAGTTCCGCGATTTTCTTCCTGTTTGCTTCATGTTCTATGTCGGCAGGGCCCGACCCCGCGCACCTCAGCCGCTGTTGGGTCGTCCTGATCACCAGGACGAGACCAAGGGGTGATGGGTTACGTGGCCAGATAGGCTCCTGAGTCGCGATGCTCAGGAGTCCCCCTTGACATGCAAACAACTTACAGAAAGGAGATGCATGAGTAGGCCTATTGTTCTACGTCGGCAGGGCCCGACCCCGCACATACCTCAGCCGCCGTTGGGTCGTACGGATCACCAGGACAAGACCAAGGGGTGAGGGGCTACGTGGCCAGTTAGGCTCATGAGTCGCGATGCTCAGGAGTCCCCCTTGATGTCCAAACGACCTTCATACCTTGGCTGCGCTTGGGAGGGCGCGCGACGACAAGGTCCGAGAGACCTGGCAGGGCGGTGTACGCTTGGGCGTGGCCTGAGCATAGCCCCGTGCCCAGCCCCCTTGCGCGGCTCTCCCGAGGGGAAGGCATTGCGGTGAGGCTGGACACTGAGCCGGGTGGCTGCCTGAGGTTGGTACGGCCATGGGGCCGCCCTCAATTGTTTATCACCAGCATAGAGCATAGCGCTTCCGCACTTGCACGGGCATAGCCACTCCTCGACCGTGTCGACTGCCAGCGCGGAGCATGGTGCTTCCACTGGTGCATGGGTGAGGGCTCCCTCTGAGTGGAGCCCCCAGGGCGTGTGCAGCCCCGCCCCAACACGTGGCTTGCACGGCAGGGCTGGACGAGGTGTGTCTAGGCACTCGTGAGCCAGCGCGGGACTCACGAGGCCCTTCCTCAAGGCGGGTTGCACCTAGTCTTGATTCCTGGTGGCCACGACAGTCCTGCGAGATGGTTAGGCAACCTGCGCTGGGCGATTCTTCTGAGGCGATCACATGAGAAGGCCAAACACCAATGACCACAAGAGGTGACGTGAGCGAGGCCGGCCCGCCAGACAGAGCTCAGTCGTCGGGTTTATCGATGCTGCATGGACGGACCCAAGCACAGACACCGTGCCCAGTCTTCTCATGCGAAGGGTCCAGAAGAAGGACGACCGACGCGCGGCTCCTGCGGTGACGAGGCACCTGGTCGCGCACCCTAGCCTGTCCATTCATGACTGCTAGGGTGTGTGACGTTCATGGTATCATAGTGCCGAGCAGACGAGTGGTAATCATATGTAACTCATGCATGGGAACCAGCTAGCTTAGGTAGATGCGAGAACGATACATGCCACCAGGACGGACCCGAGCGGCCTGGGGATGATGCAGCCCGAGGGGCGCCCCAGTAGGGTAAGCTAAAGATGCAAAAGGATACATGCCGTAGGGACATGCCCACGCGACCTGGGAATAATGCAGCCCGAGGGGCGCTCCTAGCTGAATAAACTTGGAAAATGTCACCTAGTTTCGTTGTCGAAGAGTGTTGGGGTAGCTGAAGGTGCGCGCTAGAGAAGTCGCTCCTCATGAGCCGCCAAGACCCCGAGCCTCGAGAGGCTCTGGGGCTCAGGTGGTTCCTTGAGGACCGTCTCCATCTCCGCCAGGACAACATGATGCCTGGCCTCCTGGGTTGCTAGGATGCTCCATAGGTTGCGCTGGAAGGCGGCTGCCACGCTCGGCAGGCCAAACGGCATGCGAACATAGCTGTGAGGTGGACCCTCACACTGCCCAACGCGCGAAGGCTAGAAGCGCTCCTGAGATGCGACCCTGTTGAGCCCTGGGATGTCGACGTAGACACGTAGCCCGCCATCCTCGCATGGATGGGGAGCTGCACCAGGTGGGTGGCGGTCGTCGCACATAGCCCTTGCTTCTTGAAGCTCCTGGGTGGCCTTGACGATGAACTCCTAAGCGCCGGGCGCTCCTCGCCCGGTACCCTCCTGAGGGAAACGTGCCGCAAAGCACGCCTCCACATGGTGCCCGAGCGCCTCCCTCGTGATGTTGGCTAGGTCTGAGGCCCTCTAGAAGAGAGCCCCCGAGCCTCGCCCGAGGAGGGCGCCGGGCGCTGCTAGTGAACGTAGCAATAATTAAAAAAATTCCTACGTGTCACCAAGATCAATCTAGGAGATGCTAGCAACGAGAGAGAGGGAGTGCATCTTCATACCCTTGAAGATCGCTAAGCGGAAGCATTGCAAGAATGCGGTTGGTGAAGTCGTATGATATGTCTCCATCGTATCTATAATTTTTGATTGTTCCATGCCAATATTCTACAACTTTCATATACTTTTGGCAACTTTTTATAATATTTTTGGGACTAACATATTGATCCAGTGCCCAGTGCCACTTCCTCTTTGTTGCATGTTTTTTGTTTCGTAGAAAATCCATATCAAACGGAGTCCAAACGGGATAAAAACTGACAGAGATTTTTTTGGAATATATGTGATTTTTGGGAAGAAGAATCAATGCGAGACGATGCCCGAGGGGGCCAAGAGGCAGGGGGCGCGCCCCAGGGGGGCAGGCACGCCCTGGGCCCTCGTGGCCAACCCGTAAGACGGTTGGTGCCCTTCTTTCGCCACAAGAAAGCGAATATCCGGATAGAGATCATGTCCAAAATTCAGCCCAATTGGAGTTACGGATCTCCGGGAATATAAGAAATGGTGAAAGGTCAGATCTGGGAGCGCAGAAACAGAGAGACAGATCCAATCTTGGAGGGGCTCTCGCCCCTCCCATGCCATGGAGGCCATGGACCAGAGGGGAAACCCTTCTCCCATCTAAGGAGAAGGTCAAGAAAGAAGAATAAGAAGAAGGGGGGCTCTCTCCCCTCTCTTCCGGTGGCGCCGGAACACCGCCGGGGCCATCATCATAACCGCAATCTACACCAACAACTTCACCGCCATCATCACCAACTCTTCCCCCCTCTATGCAGCGGTGTAACCCCTCTTTTACCCGCTATAATATCTACTTAAACATGGTGCTCAATGCTATATATTATTTCCCGGTGATGTATGGCTATCCTATGATGTTTGAGTAGATCCGTTTTGTCCTATGGGTTAATTGATGATCATGATTGGTTTGAGTTGCATGTTTTATTATTGGTGCTGTCCTATGGTGCTCTCCGTGTCGCACAAGCATGAGGGATCCCCGCTGTAGTGTTTGCAATAAGTTCATGATTTGCTTATGGTGGGTGGCGTGAGTGACAGAAACACAGACCCGAGTAAGTAGGTTGTTTGCGTATGGGAGTAAAGAGGACTTGATGCCTTATAATGGTATGGTTGGGTTTTACCTTAATGATATTTAGTAGTTGCGGATGCTTGCTAGAGTTCCAATCATAACTGCATATGATCCAAGAAGAGAAAGTATGTTAGCTTATGCCTCTCCCTCAAATAAAATTGCAATAATGATTACCGGTCTAGTAATGGATTGCCTAGGGACAAATAACTTTGTTGTGTGACAACAAGCTCTCTACTAAACTAACTTAGTTGTGTCTTTATATAAACAGCCCCTACTTTTTATTTACGTGCTCTTTATTATCTTGCAAACCTATCCAACATCATCTAACTAACTTAGTCGTGTGTGCTTGTTTGATTTATCACTAAGTAGTTTTTATTTTGTGCTCTTGTTTTCTATCTTTAGTTATGTGTAGGAAATGCAAAATACCAAAAAATTAGTTGTACCTACTACACCAATTGAAGAACCACTCAAAATCTATCACACTCCTGAAGCTTTTTACTTGGATCATCTTCAATCCCTATGTGCTCATGCTGAAACCCCAACAAGCTTAGTTGAGGGCAAATATTTAGATGAGCATGCTTGTTATGTGCGACACCGCATATCTGAAATAGCGAAACTTTTACTGGATCAAATTCATCGTTTGCAATGCTATGCTTGGAATTTATGTGAAATTTATGATTTTACTTGTTGTTCTGAAAACCCTAAGAAACACCTTCCCTGCCAATGTGAGTTTAGTGATAATGGAACCATATCTTCGTATGCTAGGGGTGTTTATAATTACTATGATGTTCAATAAATTGAAGAATTTGTTGCTTTTAAGGGTGCTTATGATATTGCTTCTTCGATTGGAAAGTATGATGCTACTCTTTACAAATCTGAAAATTTTGCCATACTTAAATATTGCTATGATAATTATGCTTCTAATGCCTATGTTAGACCATATATTGAGGACTCCTCCGCTGTCCAAGAAGAGATTAATATTTTGCAGGAGTCTATGGAAGAAGAAATTGATGAAACTCTGAGCTCATTAGATGAAAAAGATGATGAGGAGAGCGAAGAACAAAAGGAGGAAGAGCGTCTTAGCTACCCGTGCCCACCTTCTAATGAGAGTAACTCTTCAACTCATACATTGTTTAATTTCCCTTTGTGTTTACCGAAGGATGATTGCTACGATGATTATTATGATCCCGTTGATTCTTTTGAAATATCCCTTTTTGATGATGCTTCCTATGCTTATGGCCAAGATGCCAATATGAATTATGCTTATGGAGATGAACTTGCTATAGTTCCTTATGTTAAACATGAAATTGTTGCTATTGCACCCACGCATGATAGTCCTATTATCTATTTGAATTCTCCCGACTACACTATATCGGAGAAGTTTGCCCTTATTAAGGATTATATTGATGGGTTGCGTTTCACTACTACACATGATGATTTTGATATATATAATATGCATGTGCTTGCTGCTCCTACTTGCAATTATTATGATAAAGAAACTACATCTCCACCTCTTTATGTTTCCAACACGATAGAATTGCAAGAAACTGCTTATGCTATATATTGGCCTTTACTTGATGTGCATGAATTGTTCTTGTATGACATGCCGATGCATATGAAGAGAGTTAGACTTCGTAATTACATGATATATGTTACTTTGTCCTCACTACTAAATCACAAATCATTGTTAATTAAAATTGGCTTTGATATACCTTGGGATCCGGGTGGATCCATTACTTGAGCACTATATGCCTAGCTTAATGGCTTTAAAGAAAGCGCTGCCAGGGAGACAACCCGGAAGTTTTAGAGAGTCATTTATTTCTGTTGAGTGCTTTATATAGTTTAAAAACATAAAAATAAAGAGGGGAACCTAAAACTTTTTCAAACAGAAAAGTGAAAGTGAGAAAGACGAGCATTGTTAACACGGGAGCTAGCCTTGAACTTTGTTCATGCCCATGGAAACTTTGTGACCCTTGATTACAGAAACTTTTCAACAAAAATAATTATCCCCTTGTACAATTCCTTTGTATTATAAAAATAATGTGCCAAGTTTTGCCTTTAGGATGTTTACATTGCTTGTTGGTTTGTGTGGTGCAGAACAGAAATTTTGGCTGTAGTGCACGATTTTACATTTTTCACTGGAACGTCAAAAGGTTCCGAAACTTTTTGCACTGTCTTTCTATAAATTTTTTTTAGTTTTCCTAATTTTTGCAGAATTATATGAGTACCAGAGGTATGGTGAATTTTCAGATTACTACAGACTGTCCCGTTTAAGACAGATTCTGTTTTTGATGCAGTGTTTGCTTGTTTTGATGAAACTATCGATTTCTATCAGTGGATTAAGCCATGGAAAAGTTATATTACAGTAGGTACAGTTCAAAAACAAAATAAAAATTCGTTTGTAAACAATATTAGAGTAGTGATTTTCTTTATTATACTAACGGATCTTACCGAGTTTTCTGTTGAGTTTTGTGTGGATGAAGTGTTCGAAGATCGAGGAGGTCTCAATGTGAGGAGAAGGAGGAGAGGCAAGAGCTCAAGCTTGGGGATGCCCAAGGCACCCCAAGAAAATATTCAAGGAGACTCAATCTTCTAAGCTTGGGGATGCTCCGGAAGGCATCCCATCTTTCTACAACAAGTATCGGTATGTTTTCAGATTCGTTTCGTTCATGCGATATGTGCAAATCTTGGAGTGTATTTTGCATTTAGTTTTCACTTTTCTTTTATGCACCATGCTGGTATGAGATAGTCCTTGGTTGATTCATAGAATTCTTCATGTGCTTCACTTATATCATTTGAAGTTTGGATTGCCTATTTCTCTTCACATAGAAAACCGCCATTTGTAGAATGCTCTTTTGCTTCACTTATATTTGTTAGAGCATGGGCATATCTTTTGTAGAAAGAATTAAACTCTCTTTCTTCACTTATATCTATTTAGAGAGATGACATGAATTGGTCATTCACATGGTTAGTCATAAAATCCTACATAAAACTTGTAGATCACTGAATATGATATGTTTGATTCCTTGCAATAGTTTTGCGATATAAAGGTGGTGATATTAGAGTCGTGCTAGTTGAGTAATTGTAAAATTGAGAAATACTTGTGTTGAGGCTTGCAAGTCCCATAGCATGCACATATGGTAAACGTTGTGTGACAAATTTGAAGCATGGGGTTATTTGATTGCTTTCCTTATGAGTGGCGGTCGGGGATGAGTGATGGCCTTTTCCTACCAATCTATCCCCTAGGGGCATGCGTAGTAGTACTTTGCTTCGAGGGCTAATAAACTTTTGCAATAAGTATATGAGTTCTTTATGACTAATGTGAGTACATGGATTATACGCACTCTCACCCTTCCATCATTGCTAGCCTCTTCGGTACCGTGCATTGCCCTTTCTCACCTCGAGAGTTGGTGCAAACTTCGTCGGTGCATCCAAACCCCGTGATACGATACGCTCAATCACACATAAACCTCCTTATATCTTCCTCAAAACAGCCACCATACCTACCTATCATGGCATTTCCATAGCCATTCCGAGATATATTGCCATGCAACATCCATCATCATCATATACATGAATTGAGCATTTATTGTCATATTGCTTTTCATGATCGTAAGATAGATAGCATGATGTTTTCATGGCTTGTCTGTTTTTTGATGTCATTGCTCCGCTAGATCATTGCACATCCCGGTACACCGCCGGAGGCATTCATATAGAGTCATATCTTTGTTCTAGTATCGAGTTGTAAGTAAATAAAAGTGTGATGATCATCATTCTATTCCATTCTATAGTGCTATGTCCATGGCTCACGCTCATGTATTGCATGAGGGTTAAAAAGACTAAAGCGCGTTAAAAAGTATGAACCAATTGCTCGGCTTGTCATCGGGGTTGTGCATGACGGGAGCATTTTGTGTGACAGAAATGAAGCATGGCCAAACTATATGATTTTGTAGGGATGAGCTTTCTTTGGCTATGTTATTTTGAGAGGACATAATTGCTTGGTTAGTATGCTTGAAGTATTATTGTCTTAATGACAAATGATAGACTATTGCTTTGAATCACTCATGTCTTAATAATCATGTCATGATTAGATACATGATCAAGATTATGCTAGGTAGCATTCCACATCAAAAATTATCTTTTTATCATTTACCTACTCGAGGACGAGCAGGAATTAAGCTTGGGGATGCTGATAGGTCTCCGTCGTATCTATAATTTTTGATTGTTCGATGCCAATATTCTAAAACTTTCATATACTTTTGGCAACTTTTTATACTATTTTTGGGACTAACATATTGATCCAGTGCCCAGTGCTAGTTCCTATTTGGTGCATGTTTTTTGTTTTGCTGGAAATCCATATCAAACGGAGTCCAAACGGGATAAAAACTAACGGATATTTTTTTGGAATATATGTGATTTTTGGGAAGAAGAATCAACGCGAGGCGATGCCCGAGGGGGCCACGAGGCAGGGGGCGCGCCCCAGGGGGGCAGGCGCGCCCTGGGCCCTCGTGGCCACCCCGTAAGGTGGTTGGTGCCTTTCTTTTGCCGCAAGAAAGCTAACATCCGGATAGAGATTGCATCCAAAATTCAGCCCAATCAGAGTTATGGATCTCCGGGAATATAAGAAACGGTGAAAGGTCAGATCTGGGAGCGCAGAAACAAAGAGAGACAGATCCAATCTCGGAGGGGCTCTCGCCCCTCCCATGCCATGGAGGCCATGGACTTTTTTTAAACCCTTGTCCCATCTAGGGAGAAGGTCAATGAAGAAGAAGAAGAAGGGGGGCTCTCTCCCCCTCTCTTCTAGTGTCGCCGGAACGCCGCTGGGGCCATCATCATCACAACAATCTACACCAACAACTTCACCGCCATCATCACCAACTCTTCCCCCCTCTATGCAGCGGTATAACCCCTCTTTTACCCACTGTAATATCTACTTAAACATGGTTCTCAATGCTATACATTATTTCCCAATGATGTATGGCTATCCTATGATGTTTGAGTAGATCCGTTTTGTCCTATGGGTTAATTGATGATCGTGATTGGTTTGAGTTGCATGTTTTATTTTTGGTGCTATCCTATGGTGCTCTCCATGTCGCACAAGCGTGAGGGATCCCCGCTGTAGGGTTTGCAATATGTTCATGATTTGCTTATGGTGGGTGGCGTGAGTGACAGAAACACAGACCTGAGTAAGTAGGTTGTTTGCGTATGGGAGTAAAGAGGACTTGATGCCTTATAATGCTATGGTTGGGTTTTACCTTAATGATCTTTAGTAGTTGCGGGTGCTTGCTAGAGTTCCAATCATAAGTGTATATGATCCAAGAAGAGAAAGTATGTTAGCTTATGCCTCTCCCTCAAATAAAATTGCAATAATGATTACCGGTCTAGTTATCGATTGCCTAGGGACAAATAACTTTCTTGTGTGACAACAAGCTCTCTACTAAACCTAACTTAGTTGTGTATTTATCTAAACAGCCCCTGATTTTTATTTACGTGCTCTTTATTATCTTGCAAACCTATCCAACATCACCTACAAACTACTTCTAGTTTCATACTTGTTATAGGTAAAGCGAACGTTAAGCGTGCGTAGAGTTGTATTGGTGGTCGATAGAACTTGAGGGAATATTTGTTCTACCTTTAGCTCATCGTTGGGTTCGATACTCTTACTTATCGAAAGAGGCTACAATTGATCCCCTATACTTGTGGGTTATCTTCGTACATGCAGCGGTTCAGATCACGGTCGATTCTGATCTAAGCGCCGAACAACGGCGCCTCCGCATTCAACAGACGTACAGCTCGGGGACGTCTCCTCCTTCTTGATCCAGCAAGGGGAGAGGAGAAGTTGAGGGAGAACCCCGACAACATGACGACGTGGTGGTGATGGAGTTTGTGGTTCTCCGGCAGGGCTTCGCCAAGCACTATGGAGGAGGACACTACAAAAATCACTTCCGTGATGATACGTGTTTGTCACAGTAGGTCACGTTTTTTGTCATGCATGTACATCCATGATGATTTTATGACAGAATCAAGATAGTCATACATGTGCTGTCGTAGAAGTGTTTCATGACATTATCAAAATTATCATCACGAAAGTGTCCACTTCCATGACGATAAATCGCACGTCACAGAAGTGCTTTCGTCAAGGGTGACCGACACGTGGCATCCACCGTAACGGAATGCCGTTAAGCTATCGGGTCCGGTTTTGGATCTGATAACCCGTTAACAGCCCCGGCCAATGGGGATTTTCCACATGTAAAATCATCATTGGCTGGAGGAAACACATGTCGGCTCACCGTTGGGGCAGATGTCATCCACTCATTGGACCTAAGGCGCCTATGATACGTTGACACGTGGCACGACCCAAGAGAGGCCCATTCCCGTGAAAAGGCCGGCCCGTTTGACTTGGTCAAAAGGTGGCGGGCCGGCCCACGGAAAGCCTGTTAACGGTCTATTCGCATATAGCCCATTTACAGCCCGCTAACCCAGGCCCCGTTACGACCTCTCCGAATTAGGCCCAGTACCGTCATTTGGGCCGTCCAATATGATTCTAGCCCGTTTTAACTTCCGGCCCATGTATGGCCCATGACGTCTTTCGGCCCATATGAGGCCCTTTGTAACTCTTGGCCCATTAACGACCCGTGGTGAAACTGGCCCGAAATGAACAGTGTATCACTTCATACCCATTAACGGCCCATTATTCCATTGGGGCATTTCCAGCCCAGGTTATCTTTCGGCCTTTTCAGGGCCCATTTATTCTTGGGCTCATTTCCAGCATTCGGCTACTTATGACCCGTTACTATCATTTTCTGCTTGTGGGCCAAATTCAGCCTGTGGTTACAGTCGGCCCGTTTGTGGCCCGTTAATATGTTGGGGCTTTTTCATGTCAAAAAAACCCGTTGGACTATTTTCATAGAGTTATGAAATACGACCTATTAACGGCCCATTATGGTCCTTGAATAGTATGGCCCATGATTGGCGAAATGATGATACGCCCCGTAGAAGGCCCATGGATCCTATGGCCCATAGAGGGCCCATGGATCGTACAACCCATAGAAGCCCCATGGATCCTACGGCCCGTATAGAAGGCCAATGGATCCTACGACCCGTAGAAGGCCCATGGATCATACGGCCCGCAGGAGGCCCATGGTTACAACAGTCCGTGTGTTGCCATGATTATTTTGGCCTAGTTTCCAAAAATAGGTTATTGTGGCCACTAGAAAAACATAGAGAAAGAACTGCAGTGACTACAAGCAAACAACTAAACAAGACAATAAGGAAATAACAGTTTTGCTAAAGCACATCTAGATGTGCCATAAATGTTGCACATCTAAGTCATATGTCATTGATCTTACATTAAGATTCGTGTGAATATTTTTTTCTATTTTCTATTTTTTTCTTTATGCTTGATTCACTCATTTAGATGTGCAATAACTAGAGCACATCTAGATGTGCCCTAGACACACCCAGGAAATAAATAAGCAATCAATTAACGCTAGCCTATTACCGCTATTACACATATTACATCCACTCGGCATCAAAGTTCGCCACCAATGCAAATATAGGGAACAAAGCATCATATTACATACATTGGCCGTCAAAATTGGCCACCAATGCAAATAAACGCGGCAGGAAAACAAGAGCATAACTGAAACAACTTCAAAAGAGCTTAAGAAATGTTATCCTGGGTATCCATCATGCTGGCAATAAGCTTAGCAAGCTTTGTCCTGTTTGACGCTAAAATCCTCCAACTCTTGTTGTTGCACCAGAAAGTATGCATCTGAATGCTCCAGGGACTTCCGCAGTCCTTCCGCTTCTTGTCGCAGCACAGCTGATCGATGTCTTTCAGCTTGTAGTTGAGACTCAAGAAACTGAACTGATTCAGACAGTGAGTTTGAATAGCTTGTGCAAGCGGTAGTGGCCAGTAACTCGAACACTAAACCAAGACATGACTATGGGATTGTCTCACTGTCTTCGAGATAGTCTTCCTTAGCTGTTTTATCAGCTTTGTTGGAGACCAACAAGGATGTGTAACTATCCTAAACCTTATCTGCATTACTTCCTTTACCATTACTTAATAAGGCACTCTTCCCCAATATTCAGTCAACATTATAAAAGAAGAAAGAAGCAGACACATAACAGGTTTAGAATGTACTAGTATATGAAACTCATTTCAGTGAACCAGTTCATTAGTAAGGTGGACAGGATTAAACTACCAAGTCTTCTATTGCCAAGTACTAGTACATAATAAAAGCATCAAACAAACATATATCTATGTCCTATGGTCACTGCATTGTCTTCCCAAATCAAAATAGAGACACAGTTCAAATCATATCAGTTCAAGACAAAGCAGCAGTGAAAGAATACAAAGTGTGGGAAACTACACGGCACACCAAGATTTCAGATGGGTATCACGGGTCTACATGTACAACAACACTATTAGCTCTGTTGTGATGCTAGGAATGTGCGTGATATGAGAAGTCAACTGTATACACAATTGAAATTGAAATCAACAGAGCTAGTGATAAGAGCAAACCTGTTAAAGAAACATGCGTGAACATACCTGCTGTGCCATTGGAGTTTCGATTGGATCCTTCAATTTAAGAATAAGTTTGTATGAGTAAAGACAGTGATACAAGAGCAAAGCAGAATGCACGATAGCAATCATAGTTAAAAAAGGCGCGCCTAAGCGAGCGCTTAAGCGCGCCTAGGCTCTAGGCGTTGGCAAAACGCATTGCGCATAACTACACTTAATCTGTGCATAACTGCACATAAGCATGCGCTTTAGTCAGTAAAGCGCAAGGTGGTGGAAAAACACACAATTAACGCCTGACGCTTTTTTGAACTATGATAGCAATGGAATCTTAAATTAGAACAGTTGTTCTTCAGGTTTAGGCACTTGTTCTGCATGAACAGATTATAGTAAGACGCAAGAATATAGTACTTAAAAATAGAAAATGTGCTCATAGACCTTACCACATTCTTGGTTCGAGACCAGTACAGAACAAGGCGTTCCCAGTCATCGTCCAGTAAATGTGTCTCAGGAGAACGTAAGGGAATTTGGTAAGTTTCTTTGCCGGTGAAGTACTTATTCTTCAGGTAATTCCGATACTGCCACCAAGCATTCTTGAAGATAGCAGAGGTATTAGCACAGGTTACCTCATCCCGAGTTTCTAAATCGGTCCTTCTCTAAAGAGAAAAATGGGAAAATTTGTTGTATTATAACCATCACAGAGGTAGGATGTACGGGACAAAGCAAAATAATTGCCATGAATAACAGTACTTACACATAACTCCTGGACAAACACCTGCAACTGGCATTTTCCTTCATCTTCAGTATAATATTTCCAAGATGGGAAGATGCACACATACGGTTTAACAACATCAAATGCAATAGAGGCTAAACTACGACTAGCTGGTTGTGCTTCCTCTAGAGGAATAGGCGTACTAACTGGTGGAGTTGGGGTTCGCCGTGGTAGTACTGGCCCTTTGGGCACCGAAGCTGCCTTACTAACTACTCTTGTTTGGGAGGTCTGTGGTGGAGATGGTGCTGTGTCAACAGGAATTTGCGTTACTATCTGCTAGGGTTGGGGTTAGATTGGGTGAAGCTAGTTCTCTGTCCATCGCAGTAGGGGTACAATCTGCGAGAGTTTGGGTTATGTGTGGTAGGGCTGGTTCTCGTGCATGTACAACCAGGGTGCTATCTCCACCAAGAGGTAGCACTATTTTATTTGAAGATTGTGTTTGTAGTCCGCTAGATACTGGCATCACCCGCTCCAATTCAAATGGCTGATAAACAGGAAACATAGTTGAATGTACAGACATTGTATGAGAGACAGATGCAATAGATAGTGTGGAAAAAAGAGGGCATGAAATAGTTGACATGTATATTGTTTAACTAAAATGGATAGCATGTCATAATTTCACATATATGATGTCTATCTAAACTGGATAGCATAGCATAACATAATTCAAAGATATGATGAGTAACTAAATAGGATCGCATGACATAATTCACCTACATGTTATCTAAGTAATCAGGATTGCACCATTTAATTCACATATGTTATTTATATGCTAAACAGAGGGCATTTGATATGATGTCTGAACTAAGAACATGGTGTTGAATATTGTGTATATGATGTCTAAACTATGCAATGCAAGACACCATATGCATGATATCAGCAGTATAACCGTGCCAAGTTAGAGCATACACCTCGGTGGGGGAATAGGACTGGTCATATGTCCTTGAATCCATCTATAAGGAGCTATCGGGACCCAACAAGAGATCTGCTTTGACAGGTAGCACTATCTGCTCTGAAGGCCTTGTTTTCACTCCAGATTTTTCAATCTCCCACCCAAATGGCTGATTCACAGGAAGAGTAGTTTAATGTACAAACATTGTCGACAAATGGAAATGTAATGAAGAAAATGATGGGCAAGGTATCATTCAAATATATGATTCCTGGTTAAACAGGATGGCATTCCACATTTCACATATATTATGGCTGGCTAAAAGACATGAGACTGCATAATTCCCATATATGATATAAAAACTAAATAGGTGGCATTATAGAACATGTCTAAACTAAGTAGATGACATATATGATGTCAAAAGTAGGCACTGCAAGGCAACATATGCATGATATGACTAACATCATCATGCCAAGGTAGAGCAAACACCTTGGGGGGTAAATAGGAGTGGTCAGCGGCGTCTGAATCCGCCTCAGAACAGATATCTTCCTCTAGATTACAATCTGGAGAGGGGTGGGGAGGGTTTGCCATTGAACCCACCATGGAGCGATGTTTGTATGACATTGTAGTGCCGCGCAAAACTCTTCTCTTTTTCTCTACATGTTCAGCATGACTGTGTACAATATTTTACATGCATACAAAAAAATATGGTGAGATTATGTAAGGAGAGCATGCAGAAATTTAGAGTGATGGTAACAACCAGTGGATGGATCCAATAATAATGATAGCAGGCTAATGATTGCTTTAATTTAATAAAAATACAGATGATGATTGCTTTACTATTTGTTTCCCACCCAAGATGAACAACATAGGCATACCCTAGGTGAACCAGATATTAGACAGAGATACTATTCATTGCTTTCTCGATATGTGCCCCACAACTAATTTAGAACTCAAGTTTGAACATTAATTTGGACCTGACTTGGAGTCCAATAGGTGAACAGGATGTCAAGGATGAAGCAGCACAAGACAGACATCATCAATCTCAAGTGGGATTCTAATATCATCTCCAATAGATGATGTAAAATCGATGTAAAATTTACATCACCAAGAACCACCTGACAACAACAGATGAGGTAAAAACTGTTGACTCTGAACTTAGCTATCAAAACTGAAATTTACTATGGAATCTGAATGTTACTGTCGAAACTGAATGCAGTGGTAGCAGAGAGGCACTTGACATAGTTTAGGGAGGGCATGCAGTTCATCTTCAACCTGCACCCTCTGAGCCGCCAGCCACCACCGGCCGAACCGCCGGCCCCAGCGCCGCCTCGCCGCCCCGAAACAACTCCCCAATGCCGGTCCACCGCCGCCCCTGCCAGCCCTCTAGGCCCCCGCCCCCACCCTAAACCCTAAGATAGATAGTGGGGTACCTCTCCGGCGAGCCCCCGTCCCTGCTGCGGGTGGTTCTTCCTTAACTCTGGCGAGCCCCCCCACCCCCTGAAAATCGTCTGACCCAAAAGTCGATTCAGTCGACTAAAGTGTAGCTAAATCGGAGCAGAGCAGCAGCACGAGCAAGGGGGAGAGCAGCAGCGGCAGCACGAGCGAGCGAGAGCCGGAGAAGCAGCAACTGGGCGAGCGAGCGATCGAGCGAGAGCTGGAGCAGCAGTAGCAGGGCGAGCGAGAGCTGGAGTAGCAGTAGCAGATCCGACTGGTATGGACACCACCGCCTAAGGGGCCTCGCATTGGGGGAGAGCCACCGTGGAGATGTCGCCCGCTGCGCCGGCTTTAAGGTAGCCGCTCCATGGGGGTGCGGGATGGAGCACCGTCAGCGCCGGGAGGTCGAGTTAAGGAGAAGGTGCGATGGGATGAGTGTACAACCTCTTTGGTGGCGCTGAGTAGGCATCGACTTTGTCTGAGGAGTCGGTGAGGATGCCGCGGTTCCGGTGGAGCAGGTTAAGGCGGCGCTGTGGGGATGGAGCAGCCGCGATAGACGAGGCGATCGTTGGAGCAGCTCCTTGGAGGTGGAGGACAGGGCGGCTGAACCGGTGGGACGACGAGATGGATGACGGATCCTCATCCGGGGAGGTGGACGAGGGACGTCGAGCTGTTGCGGTGGACGACGTCGTCGGGGAAGAGGCTCTAGCTGGGCAGCAGTGAGGTTGCGGACAGAGGAGGGTGGGGTTTCGCGGCTGGAGCAGAGAGGTTATGGCGGCCTGCGATTTCGAATGGCAAAAAGGAGGCGATGGGAGGGAGTGAACCATGACTTAGGGACACACTTGTCCAAAATGTAGGGTGTGTTACAAAAGTACCCCCCACCGATTTGAACTAGCAGCCCTTTCGGCTCAGGGTTAGAAGGGGGATTTCGCGTGTCGGGATTTGGCAGCTGGAGGGAGTTTCGCGCGCGTTGTAATTTTGGGATAACAAGGCGCGGGTTGTGAAGGCACCAATTTTGGGAGCACGATATCTGAATTTTCGGGATATAACAAGGCGCGGGTTGAATTTTAGGGACAAGCCTAACGTGTAATATTGTACTTGTACGTACCAAATCAATTCGCACTTCCCTCAACCAAAAAGAAAACGAAAAAAATAAAACTATTCACACCACACAAAGAGTGTCTTGCCCCGTTTTACTATAAAAATGCTATTCAAAGCTACTCCCTCTTTCCATCTACATAGGGCCTAATGCGTTTTTCGATGCTAACTTTGACCAAATATTAGAGCAATAATATATGACATGCAACTTACACTAAGCACACCGTTAAATTCATCTGTGAAAGGTTCTTTCAATGATATAATTTTCACATTGCGCATGTCATGTACTATTAATCTTGTCAATAGTCAAAGGCGGTCTTAAAAAATGCATTACGCCCTATATAGATGGAAGAAGGAGGGAGTATGAATCCACGTTATGTCCAATTAAATTTTTTCTGTTGCTGTATGATGCATGTAACCTACTCATACCAACATTTTAGTGCATTCCAAATGTCTATACCACCGATGCAATTCAAACTGAATTTGAATTCGTTTCTCTATTTCAATAAGAATCTACAATCATGACTATTTCCAACTTCAACCATCATTCGTGTATTACCTTAATAACACACCACATGATTACTATAGAGATAGATATGAACTATGTGTACTACATGAACTCGAATTCTATTTTTTGAATACACTTGATGTTGATTCCAAATAATAGTACATTTGATTTACTAACTATATATTCATAATCTAAACCATGTTCCATACGTACACCATGTTTATCACACATAGTATAGTGCCCCGCCCCCTACAATATGACAAGTATTTAGACCTGAGCTGCAAAAGCCACACATTAGCCCAAATTATGATCAATGTTATATATATATTATACGTAGTACTAGCAAGGTGCCCATGCGTTCCACAGAACATCAACATGACCAAGGGGAGGCCTAATTTGCAAATATGGAGAGGGGTGTGGGTATCTTTTTTCAAAATTGCCATAGTTTCCTTCCTATCCGTCAGATATAAATCGGACGGCCTATATTGCAGATGGCAGGCACACCATCATCAACAACTCCGTTTTTTATAAGAGTAGAGAGAAAATATATTATATGTAGTATAACATGTTCATAACCACACCATGTGTATCACCGTTATATATATTCACACATGCGTGGGTTTAAAACACTATGATAAATTCTTCAAATATCTGAATTCTCTTTTTATAATGAAGTATGATCTCTATTCGTCTTTTACACCCACACAATCCTCTTATCTTTGTAGCTGGCGCTAACTTTCTCTCGTGCATGCACATGCCCGCATACCTCTCACCCTCACTCAACATTCTCTAGCTCCATCGCGCAAATTTGTCTTTTCACTTTAGGTCGTTCACCCACGGTGTGTGTAGGACCAGCACCTTCTTTACGGCACGCATCGATCGATATGCCTCTCTAGCCAGGTGTGCCTAGCACAAACACAAGCTTCCCCTCTTCTCTTATCATCGTCCATACCTCACTCCCACCACTCTTTTCATCGATCTCGTACTCGCACACTCCTTCCCTCGATATAGTATGGCTCTCGCACCACCTCCTATATGCATCCCTCTCTCTCTCTACCCTTCTCCCCGTGCCTCATTTGCTTCTAACACACACATGCATGTATACTGATCGATCTCCCAACATATACCTAGGTCAACTTTAACTATTCCCCTCCATCGATCGACGTACCTCACAAGTTATGTCTCTCCTTTCTCTGACAAAGGACGATTGATCTTCCTATGTAGTTACATCTGCTTACCACAGCCATATCGTCCCCCTCATCATTCGTGCATGCCTCCTGACCCGTCTCTCACACGCATGTGCACAGACAGGCAGCCATCTCCTCTCTTATTGATATTGCAGGCGTGCCCTCTGGTTGTCTAGCAAGCCTATCCCACCATTTGTTAGAAGCAAATCCACTATCACCCCCTCCAACACTCTAGCTCTATCTCTCTCCCAACCTTATTCCTCTCCTACACATATGCATGGATGTCGATCGATCTCCCTTAATACATGAGGTAGGCTTCTCTCCTCCTCCACACATATACCAGCCATTGTACCTCTATAGTTAATTAGGCCTCCCTCCCCTCCCCCACCACACATCGATAGTCGAGCGCTGTAGGTAGGTATCCATGCCACAGAGACAAACTGCACATGTCCCCTCTCACGTTCCAGTAGGCCATCCACTCTATATCTCTGACGTGGGCACACACAAATTCGATGGCACTCTTTATCGATCGCGCGTGCGCGCGCGCACACACACACCATCCCTCTCTTCGATTCAATGGACACCTCAAGACGATGATACCTCCACTCTCTTCTCGTGGATCGCCCCCTCTATATATATGATATATCCATGACTCTATTTCACACACATTGCATATGTTACATTTTTTGATTGACCCCCCCCCCCCCAAAAAAACTCTATGACTCTATGTTATCTTCCCTTAGGACAAGGAATATGCTTCCCTTAGGACAAGGAATAGGAATATATATATGATATATCCATGACTCTATGTTATCTTCCCTTAGGACAAGGAATATGCTTCTTTTTGTCGTCGCATGTGTCATCAACTGTTATTGGCCAGTAATTTTTTTATTTCTACCTCCTTTTTGCAAACAGGACTATCCATTTCACCTCGTTGCTATTGCGACCTTTTGGTGAACTGCACAAATCACTTTTTTCTTAAGAGTGTTTTGTGCAGTTGTACAAAAATGTCATGCGGGCAACGTCTCTACATTTCAGTGCGACTGCACAAAGGGAGATTGGTTTTGCTCTATCCTCCTCATCCAACTCCGAGCCTAATCTTCTCCAACTAGTTAGTCTTAAGAGAGACTGCAAAGGTGACCGGCTTCTATTTGTGTGTTTATTGTTTCATCAGCAGTCCTCTATTATTGTAATCACACTTAATATCTTTGGAACATGGACGCTCAGCTCTATTTTAGTGGAACTGCACAAAATGATCGAAATGTTGCATGCTCCAGAGAGCTACCTTTTTCACAACATGCCTTGTTGATTTAGACAGAGCTGGGGGGGGGGGCGTTGCTGCCAATGAAAGCATGGATCAATTTTAATTTAACACCTTCTCACAACTTTGTCTTCAGTTGTGATGTAAATATTAGCTCTGATATGCTAATAATTGAGATGCATTAGCAAGTAAGTTAGTTTTTTATTGTTTCCAAAAGAGCATCGATGGCAAGACACATGAAACAAAAGCTGAAAGCTCACACCATTCTACAATTTCATGTCGCTGGAAAATTATTTGTATAGTATGTCAATTATGTAAACAAATGCTGGAAGCTTGATAGCATTGCCAGAAGCCTCTTCGGCATCCGGGTCCATGTGCCATGCATAAAATTATACTCCTTCGTTCCTAAATATTTTTCTTTTTACAAATTTCAAATGGGCATATTTTAGAGTGTAGATT
Organism: Triticum dicoccoides; assembly: GCF_002162155.2. Lineage (NCBI taxonomy): Eukaryota > Viridiplantae > Streptophyta > Magnoliopsida > Poales > Poaceae > Triticum > Triticum dicoccoides. The sequence continues at coordinate 97,031,181 of NC_041388.1, forward strand.
CTCATTTGGCTTCGTATGTGTACTCCCTTCGTTCCTAAATATTTGTGTTTCTAGAGATTTTAGCAAGTGACTACATACGGAGAAAAATGAGTGAATCTACACTCTAAAATATGTCTATATACATCCGTATGTAGTAGTCCATTTGAATCTCTAAAAAGAGAAATATTTGAGTAGTCACTCATTGAAATCTCTAGAAAGACAAATACTCCAAAGTATATTTAAGAATCGAGGGGGTAGTGCATAGCCGCATGGGAGACTCAGCCCGGTCGTTGTGCCGCATTAATAGTGAGTAATGAGCAGTCAAATCATAAGCCCCACCTTTCCCACTGTAAGTTGCTCGGAAGAAGCAACCATCAATACGCTCTTCTTTGAATCCGCTCATACTACTCCATCCATCACTGTTTATAGAGCACGCTTCAGAAAAAGAAAAAATCTATGGGACCAAGGCGACCAGCGATCGGCCTGAAAATATAGCACGACGTCTATTACTAGAGGAAATAATGCGTACACACATGCATGCAGTGCTTCCACCCCGGGTACACACATGCATGCACTTACTGCACTCCGTAGTACATCAAGAGAAAATTGTGGACTTGATTGCGGTTACCATGCCCTAATTAATTGAGCATTAAACCAAACGCATATGAAGTCTCTCTGGCGGTGGAAATGCATTGAGAGAAATGCATCATAATGAAGCATGCCCTATAAACTGTGACGGAGGGAGGAGTAGTATGAAGTTGCAAAACCAAGTGCGCGTATGGCCAGTCGGTCAACTCACCTCCTCTTGGCATATCACTGACATGTGGGACCGGAGTGTGAGCAAACCGATCTCAATTGATGGCAAAATGGCCAACCCGCCGTTCCTTGAGAGAGACGAGGAGCGAGAACACACAGACGGGCTCGCACGGAGGCAAAGATATATTTGAGCATGGTTGATCGATATCATCATTACATGTTGGGCTGCTGTTTTCCGCCCTTCTCCGGAATAAATGTGTACTTTATCAGAGATTAAAAAAATAAGAGTACAGATGCTCCACCATGCGGTTCTAGTAGTATTACTACTCGTACTACTAAACCTTGCGCTTGGCTCTTCGCCTCTTCGTGAAGTCGAACAATGATGGTACTCCGCATGTTCGGTACTACAGGGTATGCCTCTGGCAACCAGACACCGAATGAACTGATGCATGTCCACCGCCTGGGCGAGGGTAGGTTGCATTAGTCAAAAGGTGTAAGCGAGCTTCACCTTGTCCTGCAAGCTTCTCCTCGTTCTGCGAGTTGACGGGACACACCAAAAAGTAGTGCTAGTCCATACTCCCTCCTTTCCGGTTAATATGGCTGAATCTTTTTTGCGGGTAAATGAGAGAGCTTTATTCATATATATAAGCATTCTTAGGACGATCAACCAAGACACTGGTCACTAGGAAGCGATGTACCCCGCAAAAAAGAAGTAGGAAGCGAGGTGTTTCATCAAGCCAGCTCTCGGCCACATTCAAAGTGCAGCAAGCACGGTTCGCACAAAGATGCGTCGCAAGGTTTGCTGACCTGTTTACATGCTGAATAACAAAAAAAAGAGGAAATATTACCGAGCGCTCCTATTTGTAACAGGATATGAGCCAGAATTAAGCGAGAATTGTGGCAAGTGTTCCATGCAATCAACTTCCATTATCACATGCGAGAACCCTGGAAGAGAACCAAATGTGTTGAAGATTGCTTTATCACATTTTAAAAAATATAATAAGAGTGCAGACGCTCCTCCACCCGGTTCCTAGTACTAGTATAGTACATACCTCTATAGACTATAGTAGTAGTACTAGTACAAGTAAACTTTGCGCTTAGCTGTTCGCCTCTTCGGGAAGTCGAACAATAATAGTACTAGTATAGTGTATGCTTCTGGCAATCTGACACCGAATTAACTGTTGCACGTCCACCGCCTGAGCGAGGGAGAGCTTGCATTAGTCAAAAGTTTCTCCTTGTCCCGCGAGCCACCGCGTGCAAGCTTCTCCCGTCCTGTAAGCTTCTCCTCGTTCGACAAGTTGACGGGACACATCAAAGTAATGCTAGTCCATACTGCCTCCTCTCCGGTTAATATGGCTTAATTTCAAACGAGATAAATACACTGTCTGTCACTGTATATTTGTAAAAATACAGTCAGTGGACTTCATAATACGCTCATTGTGCTCAATATATACATTTTCCGGTGTTTATACGGTCACTAGCTCACCCTGGCTGAGTATGTGTGTGCATGCACATGTTGGTTGAGCACTTGAGCGTGACTGTGTGTGTTCCGTCGTGTGCTCAGACATGCATGCATTAGGGCATCGCGCACGTTTTTGCGTCCATGTGTATGTGTGACTGTTGCATACATGTAGGGGGAGTATGTGTAGGGGCCACTAAAGGAGTAGTCAAATCACACAGTAAGTTAGTCAGAAGAAGCAACCATCATTTCACTCTTCAATGACACGTACGCAATATAAAATGGTTGATATGGAGAGAAAAATAAAACCACTATATATACACTAGCAGGAGCCTAATCTACAAGCCTGCTTGCTTGGGTTGCTCTCTTCACAAGCATAGAACTACGGTGGCCACACTGCTGGTCACATATCCAGCCTAATCCGCAGTTGGGGGAAGGGAACAATGTTCTGCATAGACGCGGTCGACATTGGTGAGGGAGAAAATCCACAGTCGGTGCGTCCCAATCGGGGGTCACCGCGGTATGGGACGATGTCGCGTCCCAACCGCCCTTCTAGCTACAGCCCGACGTCCCAGGTTGTCCATCTTCCTTTTGGAGCCGGCTTGCACCACTACCATAGCTCCCCACGTAGCTCCATCTCCATGTCGACATTTCTCCACTTCTACCGGCTTCTAATTGTGATGAGTTTATGTCTCATGAACTAGTGTCAGTACTATTATTCTAATCACACTTCTTCAATATCTTTGCCATTAGGGATGCTCAGCTCGATTTTACTAGAACTGCACAAAAGCATCGTATGATCCGAGGGTGCCAGCCGTCTTTCCTTCGACAGGTTCTACCTGGCCAGGAAATTAAATCATGTTTAGGGTTTAGGGTTTAAGTCGTAGTGACCCCATCAGTAGTTTTTATTTTGTACACGCTCTCACAACTTTTGTCTTTAGTTGTGAAGTAAATATTGGTTATGATCTATGAATCATTGAGATGCATCGGCATGCGTGTTAGTTTTCCTTTGTATTTGATGGAATGTTGTAATGGGGCAACCTTGGAGTAGGAATAAAAATGGAGTGGAAAGTTTCCGTTTTTCTGGAGAAAAAATGGAAACAGAGAGAAACGAACGTTTCGTTTCATTGGATCGCGCCATCGAGCAAAACCAACGTTTAAATCACGAAAATTCTAAAATCACGTGCTTTTACAGGGCTCTTTAAATCACATCTGCCGCGTTCGTGTCTCACCCTCCTCCACGGCTCGACCCCACACGGCCGCTCAGCATGCCACTCATCGCAAACCAAGTATATGATAACTTTCCCGCCTACTTGTCGATGGATCACGCCATGGAGTACTAGTACTACTGGAAGATATTGACGAGTTGGGGGAGGACAGCTAGCTGTAGCACGGACTCCCAAGAACTTTTTACATGCATGTCGTGGCCGGCTATTGCGACCTTTGAACACGGGGTAGTCACGTGCACCAGGAAGCGGCGCGGGCGATGCTCTCTCGGCCGGCGCGCCGCTTCAATGTCGGCGCCAGTGAGAGGTCACGTCCGCTCTGGCCGGGCATGAATGCGGCACTGACCGTTTTGGACGGGAAGCACGCGCGGGTGATGAAGAGGATTCGGGTTGGTCAGGAGCGTCTGTGCCAGCGGTCCGGACGCCCGCAAACAAGAGATGTTGTACGTTAATATTGCCGTGTATATAATTAACAACATAAATAATGTGCCAGTTGGACAAATATTATTGGAGATGGAAATGGAATTTTACATAAACACGGATATGCATGTCTATGCCTATGTGTGTGTGCACGACGACTCTTGTGACCTAGAAGCGGGGGCGTGTTTTTGATCGATTTTTCTTTCTTGGTACGTTAAAAAATTGTCCACCAGTTTTTGGTTTTTTGGGAACGCGCGTATTCTATTTAAAACCACTGCTATGGAGAGATTTTTTACTCCATTATAGCCTCTTGTTTGATAGAGTTTCTTGCGTCTCGCTCTCTCACCCTCTCCATATCAAAACAAGATGACAATGTCCACACTATCTCTCTCCTCACCGGTGGTCACATACCGGCCGAATCCCGTCCGCTGCGGGAGGTGAGGAGGTGCAGCGTTGGCATTGTCGCCGTCGGCGATGGAGGAAGCCGATGGGCACCGTCCTCTCGGAGCCGGCGCTGGCATGGATGAAGGTCCTCCGCGCCCTTGTTCGCTGTCGTCGTGTGGGCAGATCCCGCCCGCCCGCCTAAGCGATATCTCGCCCACCTGAGGTATAACTTCTTGTACTGGTCCAGCTCCCCAGGTCGCTGCATGCGGGTTTTATTCTATGCGACTACTCCCCGGCTCCCCATGTATAGTAGCTAGGGTTCGTCGGCTGGTCCAACATGACCTACTATTATAGAGGAAATGCCACTCGAAAAGTTGTCCAGATTTATGCCTCGGTGGAGGTATACATGTTGTTTCAACAAAAAAGTACATGGTGGTTGTGCGGTCATTGTCCATATGCTCCTATTGCTACTGCTAATCTAATACTATCACTGGTTAAATGAAGAAATGCTTTTTTTCTCGGGTATCCTGGTTTAGTTCCCATCAAGATAATCATGATGCTTTTGTTTGTTGTTGTACCTTTCATAATTCTTATTTACAATTGAGATGTCATTGTTAATCTTGTAAAACAAAGTAACAACACTATATCCCTTTTTATATTTTTGGAAACAGCGATGCGTCTCTCCATACCCGGGCATGTCTTCCTCAATTTTAGTGGAACTGCACAAAATTGGATGGCCATTGTTGTTCCGCCTCACTGTCCTCTGCCCCATGGTTCTTCCTTCCTCGAGCTTGATTATTGAGAAGAAACAGACCACAGTGAGGATTTGTCGAACTTCATAGGTGCCTCACCCAAACTTGATGCCAAATGGATGATGCATCACCATGATGACCTATCGATGCTCGTGGTTGCGCCTCATGGTTGCGTCGGTGGTGCAGCTGATCGATTTTCAGTGAAAAACAAGTTGTCTTCCATCAGTGCTCTTTGCTTGTTACCCACAAAGATTATATCCTTTGTCAGTTCACCTTGGTTGCGTTGGAGACGCAATCGTCTTTCACGTTGGTGCAATTTTATCACACAATTGGCTATGAACCAAATGTTTCCTCGATGAAGGATCGACGTTGGTACTAAGAGCATAAGTTTTGTATTGATTTCTAAGCCTTCTCACAACTTGGTCTCTAGCTCCCCTGTAATTTTATTTGTCCAGCTATTAACTTTGATTAAAAAAATGGTGGGGACTAAAAACCCGGATGGACGTAGTAGCCCTCCATTTTTATTTACTCCACATATTAGATTTGACTGAAGTCAAACTTTGTGAAGTTTGACCAAGTTTGGGCCGAACACAAAAAAACATAATTATTAGAGAGGGCAAACTGTACATACTCTCAAACCTTTCCGATAATTGAAATTAAAATTCTTTATTTGTACACACTCTCACACGTTTGCGATAATTTGGCGCATGTGTGGTTGTTCACTTAAGGGAGGGTAGTATACCGCATGTGAAGGACAGGAAGTGCGACCAGGACGCATGGATCGTTAGTTCATCGGAAGTACTCCCTCCGTACCTAAATATTTGTCTTTCAAGTGGTTTGAAATGGACTACCACATACAGATGTATATAGACATTTTTTACAGTGTAGATTCACTCATTTTGCTCCGTATGTAGTCATTTGTTGAAATCTCTAGAAAGACAAATATTTAGGAACAGAGGGAGTAGTAGTTTTCTTCACTGGTACGTTAAATAAAGAGTTTCGTTTCATACTTACACAATTTAAAACGATTGTTATGGAGAGAATAAGAAAACCACTCCACTATATATTAGTCGTATACACGAGTACTGTATGGACACAACTTCATTGACTTTAGTGCACCTGCCTTTGGGTTTATGATAGGTGGGCCCAAAATGTGGCTGGCCCACCTGTCATACAGCCAAAAGTAGGTGCAGTTAAGGCACCGGAGCTCAGTCTGTACTACAGTATATATATATAAGCTGGAACCTCAACGCTTGTTCGCTATGGTTTGCCCTCTCCACACTCTGGCCGCACTACATATATATATACACACTGGAGGCTCAGTGTTCCTTTGCTAGGGTTTGCTATATTCACAGTATCTCACCCTCTTCACCAGATCTAAACAAGACTGCGTTGTGGCCTCTGTCTCTCTCAACCCCCCCCTCACAGCTGGCGAAGGAGGCGTCTAGATCCCGTCGCACCGAGAAGGGGAGGAGGTGCAGCGTTCAATCTATCGCCTTCGGCGAGGGAGGCGATCCACTGCCGGCTGCACTTTTCTCTTTCACCCAGCGCCTGTGCGGGAGGGCCACTGACCCCTTCTTCCTCGCTGCCATACGTAGTGTGGGCAGATCCGACCTCCCACCGCATGCCTTGCCACATCCCGATGAACCTAAGGTATAAGTTTCTTTGAAACCGTCATCAGTCTAGCTGCATGTGGATCTTTTTCGATTTTGTAGTCAAATCTAGGTCTTGGTTCAAAGAGGAAAGAAGGGTGCCAAGGGGTGGAGCATGAATCTAGGATGTGGTTCAATGAGGAAAGGAGGGAGGGAAAGTAGTATAGACTAGCTATCCAGCCGCTTTGTTGGTCGAAAAGGGAAAAAGGGGTAACCCAGTACACACATCTGTAAGGAACCGAACTCTTTGTTGAAAAGGGAAAGAAACTGGGGAGTCGGGTAGTTTGTGCAGGACTAGATTTGCTGCCCTCACATAGGAAAAAGTTTCAAAGAGAACAAATATGGGACCAACGCAGATATGCTGCTTGGCTACATACTCTGCATCACCCATTTATGTGTGTGGACTCACATGGTGCTGGCATGTCCCATGTCCTATCCACATGATCGTGCAGTGTGTTTTGAGATATTGTGCTACTTGTATTGGTACTATTTTAAATAAATGTTGAATCGAAGCTATTGTATTGCTCTCTTTTCCCATCAAGTAGTGAACAAAAGTGGTACCAACCCAGACATGATGCTTGTTGCTTTGTTACAACAACTCTGCATCACCCCCTTTATAAGTAGATGGAAGCACATGGTGTTAGGGATCGGCGGGAGTACCATTTCTGTTAGGGATCGACCGGAGTACATGTTTAAGAAATGTATTGTTCAGGTAATGTCTCTGTTATTTTATATCAGTTACAGTGTTTTACAAATGGTACTATCCTGCTTTGTAGTTCTTTCTACATGTTTAACCAAGGTATTGTTAAGATAATGTCTCTGTTAAAATGAATCAGTCGCATTGTTTTAGGAATGATACTTTTCTGCTTTGTCGTTCTTTATACATGTTGAAACAAGGCATTGTTAATATAATGTCTCAGTTAATATGAATGAATCACACTGATTGAGAATTGCTACTCTCCTGCTTTGTTTCCCATTAAGATAAGGTAGATCAGTAGATCTTTTTCTTCTGGGAGTACAAGTCATCAACCGTTATTTCTCAGTAATTGTTTCCCTTATACCTATTGTTGCTTACAGGGATATCAAAATTAAAGCTCAGTTTTATTCCGACTTTGATTTTAGTTGAACTGCACAAAAGGAGCCAATGTGTCTAAGGCAAACTGATGCGTTAGTGGGTCCAGTTGGTCTTACCACTTTGCAGAAAGAAGCAGTCACTGTTTGCGCTACATTACAGAAGGAATGATCGAGAAGCTTTACAGAGTATTAGTAGAGGCTGGTGACACGACTAGTCTGCAGAGAGCATAGGAAACTCTACAACACGTGGAGTGCACTGGCAAAAAGTGCCCAAACAAGTACAGGAAGCCAGGACAAGACTCCAAATCTGTCAATGTCATTCTAAGCAACAATGATGGGGCATCTGGGTATGGTAATCTGTTTACCGTACTTTTAGTTTGTTAGTCCATCGATTGGTGGGTTGACACTGGGGCCAATATTCATGTGTGTGTTGGTGTGTCTTTGTTTTCTTGCAGCATATAAATACGATATCCACAGGGACGCTCAGCTTGATTTTAGTGGAACTGCACAAAATGTCTGGATGGTTTGTGTCCTCCATAATACTTCGTCATGCACAATAGATCGAATGGTTCTCTAATCATTCGTCGTCACCTTGAGCCACTGGACTATATGTTTGAATGGTGTTGCCAGCGTCGGCCATTAAGAAGGGTAAGAAGAAATACAAAAGGAGAGATGGCTACTTTACTTGTGGTTCAGAGGAACACTGGGCAAACAAGTGCCCAAGCAAGTACCAAGAAGCCAGGACATGACTCCAAGTCTGTCAATGTCGCTCTAAGCAACAATGATGGGGCATCTGGGTATGGTAATCTGTTTACCATACTTTCAGTTTGTTAGTCCACAGATTGGTGGGTTGACACTGGGGTCAATATTCACGTGTGTGCTGATGTGTCTTTGTTTTCTGGCAGCATATAAATACGAAATCCACAAGGATGCTCAGCTTGATTTTAGTGGAACTGCACAAAATGTTCAGATGGATCGTGTCCTCCATAATACTTCATCATGCACAATACATCGAATGGTTCTCTAATCATTCGTCATCACCTTGAGCCACCGGACTATCAGATGACAAACTGATGACAAACCCTGCCCGTTCCACAATCATAGGCATTACATATTTTGAATGGGAAAAGCTTGTCAAAATTTACATTAGTTTAATATATTGGAATTGGAAAACCTTGTCAATTTTTGCTCATTGATGTTAGCCAGAAGATATGCATTTGATATTTTTGAGTGGGACGCCCTTTGCTGTGAGCAACGTCGATCGTTTTTCCTATTCCCATCTTCAGTTCAGAAGTAAATATTTACTCTGCTGATATGCATAGTCACATGAATGTTGACTTATGTAAGATATTTTAAGAGTTTGTTCTAAATATTGTCTATGTAATGCCAGGCCTTGTGTTTGATTGCAAAGTTGACCTTGGAATGTTGTGGCATGCGGCATCACGAGCTGTTCACCGTGCCTCCTAAGAATAATGCTTCGTATTGTTTTGCATGTCGATCTAATGCCAGTGATTTGCTTGTTAAGAAGATCATCCTCTTCTGTTGTTTCCGTGCTTAAGAAGTTCATCGTCTTATGTTTCATTCATAGCCTATACGACAAGTCGGGTAGGTTAGACGTGAAACCATATGATCTTCCGACCAACTCATCACCATGATTGGATCGTCATTTTCCAACCAAAACCGCTTGTAAAAATGATGCTTGTAAATAAAAGCAGATGGTCTCGGGTGAAGCGCTTGGTTGGTCGATTTTGACTAGTAAAATATACACTGGTCTCTCAAATTACACGCGTAACCCGCCGGTTTTACTTACAGACCTCGGGCCCTCGGTTTCATTACGCCTGTATTTTACGTGTTGTTTTCGATGACGAGTAAATTACACTTGTATCTTAATACATGTGTGTAATAAACCAGAGCTCCCAAGCACGACCTTACCGTTTCATGCCGTCTCACTCTCTCGAAGGTGCTCATAGGTGCCCGATGATCCCGGCTTCCTGAATGAGCAGCGGGCACTGTATCAGACCATCCGTAGGGCCCGCGAGGCCCTCTCCGTCGTCCTTCGAGTTGTTGCGCTCGCCGTGGTGCTCAGCATTGTTAACATGGTCAATGAACATGAGGATTCAGGAGATGGCTTTATTTTGACTGGATGACAGTAGGGACCCACTAGGGCCATCGTTGTACGTAAGCAAGTGCCTCCTTTTTATGTACAACTATATTTTTTTTGCCTCCTCCTGGTTTCCTGACATCACGGGTCGACACCATTGTCAACCTATGTAGTCAATATAAACGAGAGAATTGCACAAGGTGCGGCCGACAACTGGGACCAAGCAGCTCGAGTAGTATTTGTGTTTTTGAGGCGTGAGCACTGCAGAGTTTTTCTTGGCGATATTTTCGTTGTTGTTCAGAGGAGAGCATGGTATTAACTGGGCGGGCTGTGGCCCGTCTAGCCCAGGACAGATATCCAGCCCAGATATTAATTTTTTTCAAGATGAAAATTGCTAGCCCAGCTATACATTTTTTTGAGGAATACCCAGTCAAGGTCAACTTGTTATTCTCTGCCCCGTTGGGCTGCAAATCTTTCCTAGGAGGGATGCATTAGGCTTAACAGGAAAATGGGCTTTAAAAAAATAAATGGGATGTAATTATAAAAACTGGGCAGTAACTATAAAAAATGCACCAAACACGAAATTAGTTTATAAAATATTATTTATGGATTTTGAAAATCTTAATTTTTAATTGTTGCGCACACAATGTTTCGTTGGATTTTTACTTAATACAAATTTATATTTAATCTGACTAGAAATTTTGGGATAAAAATATTTCGGACCCCATCAAAATGTGGGAAATTTTATTGAATTCTGTCTTGAACGTTTTTTTAATAAATCTTGAACGGTTGGTTGAAATTATTAATCATTGTCCTAGCTAGAAAATGGGTTGTACTTTTAACAATCTGTAAATGGGCTATAGTAAATTCCATTAGAATTCAAAAATGGGTTGTACATTCTTACAAATCGCAGATGGGCTATAAGTTCTCTGCCACACACTTGTGGGCCTACTAAGTTGACGCGTCCCCTAAATAAAAGAAGTTGACGCGTATGCATGGCTTTGTCACCTTATTATAGTCAACACACGGTTCTAGCAGCAGTGGTCGTTGGATGTCTATCCAACAGATGTCGTGCTTCTTCTTCAATCTCGGATATTCTAGCTTCGACCGCCCCAAAAATGATTCCTCCCCCTGACATTTGGGGTGCACCATTTCGGAGGCTGACCTGTGGGCCTACTAAGTTCACGCGTACCAAGGGCTTTGTCAACTTAGTCAATATAAATGCTTCTAACTGCAGTGACCGTACGATGTCCATCCAGCGGCCGTAGTGCTTCTTCAACCTCTGGTCTTCTTGCTCCAGTCGCCCAAAGCAGCGCCGGTCATGCCGCCTGCTCCTGCCTCCCGTGGCCGGCTGTGCTGCCGCGGAGGCCTCACCGTCCCCTACTACTCCGACCGCTGGCCAGGCCATCCCTCCACTCACCCACACCCCCTATTATTCTGCGGCGACCGCAGCCTCACACCGCAGCCGAACCAGTGAACCCTCGTACTCCTCTCCGCGCGGGCTTCCGCTATCGCGTCTTCCCTGGCTCCGCGTCGTCCCCTTCCTTGGCCTCGCCGCCATCCACCGCCCTAGTGCTCTCGGCGCGGCGTGGTCAACGTGGTCAAGGAACGACTTCCATCGGAAGAATACTGTGCGTGGAGAGGCTGACAGCTGGGTCCACGGCAGCCGCAAGGAAGTGCCTCCTTATTATGCGCACAACAATTATTCCTCCACCTGACAGCGGGGACCCACCGGACAGGCCACCGTATTTTGCGGAAAAAACGTTTCCCCCTGACTGCTGGTACCCACCAGCTACATCTTTGCACGCAACGAAGTGCCTCCTTATTATGCACAAAAAAATGAATACCCCCTGCTAGCTGGGACCCAGTATAGCGGGAGGCTGACTTGTGGGCCTACTAAGTTGACGGGGACGGAGGGCTTTGTCAACTTTGTCAATATGCACGATTCTAGCTCTAGTGACCGTATGATGTCCATCCAATGGCCGTAGTGCCTCTTCAACGCCTGGTCCTCTTGCTCCAGCCGCCCAAAACAGCGCCGGTCGTGCCTCGTGCTCCTGCCTCCCGTGGCCGGCTACATGTTGCGGAGGCCTAACCGCCCCCTACTACTCCCACTGTTGGCCAGGCCATCCCTCTACTCACCCACACCCCCTGTTATTCTGCGGCGACGACAGCCTCACACCGTAGTGAACCAGTGAACCCTCATACTCCTCTACGTGTGGGCATCCACTGCCGTGTCTTCCCCGGCTCCACGTCGTCCCCTTCCTAGGCCTCGCCGTTGTCCACTGCCCTGGTGCTCTCGGTGCAGCGTGGTCAACGTAGTCAAGAAACGGCTTCCATCGGACGTGGACTGTACGTGGAGAGGCTGATAGCTGGGTCCACGGCCGCAGCAAGGAAGTGCCTCCTTATTACGCGGAAAATAATTATTCCTGCACCTGACAACGGGGACCCACCGATGGGCCACCATATTTCGCGAAAAAATGTTTCCCCTGACTGCTGGGACCCACCAGCTACATCTACGCACGCAAGGAAGTGCATCCGGGCAAAAAAATGATTTGCCCCCCTGACTACTGGGACCCACCAGCTATATCTTCGCACGTAAGGAAGTGCCTGACAGTCGGGACCCACCTGGTCGAAGCGTACATAGCATTGTCATTCTGGTCGCGAACGTGTACGTACATACTCGTCGATGTAGAGGCGCGCACGTGTCGTAGTAGAGGCGCGCACGTAGCATGTACACGTACGTACATCGGCCAGTGTGCAAGAAAGAAAATACAGCCACGTACGTACATATGGGTCGGGTCTCGAAAACCTACTCGCACATACGTACGGCCAGGGCTCGTGTACATGGCTGGGTCAGAACGGAGAAACAACGTCATCGTCGTGTTCATGGGGAGCCAATCGGCTGGGTCAGAACGGAATGCGTCGTCGTGTTCATCGGGAGGGCTTGGACGGAACAACCGACATAAACGAGGCCTGGCGTACCGCAGAATGGAGGAAACGGCCTTGTGTTCGACCGGCCATGTATGAAACGGGATCCTGTTCATCGGGAGGGGTCTGGCGTACCACAAAACGAAGGAAACGGACCTCCTACGGTCGAAATGGGGGTCATGTTCATCGGGAGGGGTGTGGCGTAACGCAAAACGGGACTCCACGGGATATTGTTCATCTGCACCATTGACCCCCTCTAGCCTCCACGGGCTACTATTCATCCACTGTCGACCTCCTCCAACCTCCACATGCGACTGTTCATCCACGGGCTCCTGTTCATCCAACCTCCACCGCGCGCTACTCCACCGGCTACTGTTCAACCAGTCCTCTCCACAGGCTCCTGTTGGACCACCCCTCCACGGGCTACTGTTCAACCAGCCCTCCACGGGGTGATCCTATTCATCCAGCCCTCCACGGGGTCCTGTTCATCCAGCCCCAACCGTCTCGATCGATCGGGGTCCTGTTCATCCAACCCCCCCAGCAACGCTCACTGTTCATCCAGAGGCAGCATCGATCGGCTTCAGTTAGCGGCAGTAGCGAAGGAATCACCCGATCGGGTTTAGTTAACAGCCATCGATCGATCGCTCGGGTTCAGTAACACGTAGCCTACATTGCAATCGCTTGGGTTCAGTAGGCAAACGCCTCACTCAGGTTCAGTTAGAGCCCAACGCCTCGCACCCACGCGCGTGCGTGTACGAGAGAAATGCGCATCGCTCGGCCCCGACCACCCACCGTAACCGGGAACACCCCGATATTTTCCTCGCCCTCGCTTCTACCACGGTTTTTCCGTCATGGACGGCCCAAAGAATGTCATGCAGCTGCGTCTCCGGCCCGCCCAGGACGAAAAGCCCACTTTCTGTCATGATTTTTTGTCATAGAAGTAGGACCCCACCACATCTATGATGATACCGAGTTTTGTCAGAATTATCATCATAGAAGTGTCATAAGTATGACAGAAAAAAATCGTTCGGCCCAAAATGTCACGGATGTGTGTTTTTTTGTAGTGGGAGGAGGTGTTGGAGAGGGGGAGGGCTGCACCAGGGGAAGGGTGTGGCAGCCCTCCCACCCCCCGACTATTTATAGGGGAAGGGGAGAGGCGGCCAACCCCCCAGATCCCATCTACAAGCGGGGCGGCGGCCAAGGGGGGGGGGGGGTAATTTGCCCCCCAAGCAAGTGGGAGGCGCCCCCACCCCTAGGGTTTCCAACCCTAGGCGCCTTGGGCCCCTTGGGGGCCACACCAGTCCACCAGGGGCTGGTTCCCTCCCTTGTTCAGCCCACTAGGCCCACCGGGGCAGGTGGCCCCACCCGGTGGACCCCCGGACACCTTCCGGTGGTCCCGGTACAATACCGATAACCCCCGAAACCATTCCGGCGACTGAAACTGGACTTCCCATATATAAATCTTGACCTCCGGACCATTCCAGAACTCCTCTTGACGTTTGGGATCTCATCCGGGACTCCAAATAACCTTCGGTAACCACATACTATTTCCCATAATAACTCTAACATCACCGAACCTTAAGTGTGTATACCCTACGGGTTCGGGAACCATGCAGACATGACCGAGACATCTCTCCGGCCAATAACCAACAACGGGATCTGGATACCCATGTTGGCTCCCACATGTTCCACGATGTTCTCATCGAATGAACCACGATGTCGAGGATTCAATCAATCCCGTATACAATTCCCTTTGTCTATCGGCATGTTGCTTGCCCGAGATTCGATCGTCGGTATCTCTATACCTCGCTCAATCTCGTTACTGGCAAGTCTCTTTACTCATTCTGTAATGTATGATCCCGTGACTAAATCCTTAGTCACATTGAGCTCGTTATGATGATGCATTACCAAGTGGGCCCAGAGATACCTCTCCATCATACGGAGTGACAAATCCCAGTCTCGATTCATGCCAACCCAACAGATACTTTCGGAGATACCTGTAGTGCACCTTTATAGCCACCCAGTTACGTTGTGACGTTTGGTACGCCCAAAGAATTCCTACAGTATCCGGGAGTTTCACAATCTCATGGTCTAAGGAAATGATACTTGTCATTAGAAAAGCTTTAGCAAACGAACTACATGATCTTGTGCTACGCTTAGGATTGGGTCTTGTCCATCACATCATTCTCCTAATGATGTGATCCCGTTATCAATGACATCCAATGTCCATGGTCAGGAAACCATGACCATCTATTGATCAATGAGCTAGTCAACTAGAGGCTTACTAGGGACATATTACGATCTATGTATTCACATATGTACTACGGTTTCCGGTTAATACAATTATAGCATGAACAATAGACAATTATCATAAACACGGAAATATAATAATAACCACTTTATTATTGCCTCTAGGGCATATTTCCAACAGTCTCCCACTTGCACTAGAGTCAATAATCTAGTTACATTGTGATGAATCGAACACCCATAGAGTTCTGGTGTTGATCATGTTTTGCTCATGGAAGAGGTTTAGTCAATGGATCTGCGACATTCAAATCTATATGCACTTTACAAGTATCTATGTCTCCATCCTGAATATATTCACAAATGGAGTTGAAGCAACGCTTGATATGCCTGGTCTTCTTGTGAAACATGGGCTCCTTGGCAAGGGTTATAGCTCCAGTGTTGTCACAGAAGAGAGTCATCGGGCCCGACGCATTGGGAATAACTCCTAGGTCGGTGATGAACTCCTTCATCCAGACTGCTTCTTGTGCTGCCTCCGAGGCTGCTATGTACTCCGCTTCACATGTAGATCCCGCCACGACGCTTTGCTTGCAACTGCACCAGCTGAGTGCCCCACCATTCAAAATGTACATGTATCCGGTTTGTGACTTGGAGTCATCCAGATATGTGTTGAAGCTAGCATCAACGTAACCCTTTATGATGAGATCTTTGTCACCTCCATAAATGAGAAACATATCCTTAGTCCTTTTCAGGAACTTTAGGAGATTCTTGACCGCTGTCCAGTGTTCCATGCCGGGATTACTTTGGTACCTCCCTACCAAACTTACGGCAAGGTTCACATCAGGTCTGGTACACAGCATGGCATACATAATAGACCCTATGGCTGAGGCATAGGGGATGACACTCATCTTTTCTCCATCTTCTGCCGAGGTCGGGCATTGAGCCATGCTCAATTCACACCTTGCAATACAGGCAAGAACCCCTTCTTGGACTGATCCATATTGAACTTCTTCAATATCTTGTCAAGGTATGTGCTTTGTGAAAGACCAATGAGGCGTCTCGATCTATCTCTATAGATCTTGATGCCTAATATGTAAGCAGCTTCTCCAAGGTCCTCCATTGAAAAACACTTATTCAAGTAGGCCGTTATGCTTTCCAAAAATTCTATATCATCTCCCATCAATAGTATGTCGTCCACATATAATATGAGAAATGCTACAGAGCTCCCACTCACTTTCTTGTAAATACAGGCTTCTCCATCAGTCTGTGTAAATCCAAATGCTTTGATCATCTCATCAAAGCGAATGTTCCAACTCTGAGATGCTTGCACCAGCCCATAGATTGAGCGCTGGAGCTTGCATACCTTGTCAACATTCTTAGGATCGACAAAACCTTCCGGCTGCATCATATACAATTCTTCCTTAAGGAAACCATTAAGGAATGTCGTTTTGACATCGATTTGCCACATCTCATAATCATGTAATACGGCAATTTCTAACATGATTCGGACGGACTTTAGCTTCGCTACGGGTGAGAAGGTCTCATCGTAGTCAACCTCTTGAACTTGTCGATAACCCTTAGCGTCAAGCCGACACTACAAAAAAAATACGCTTCCGTGATGATACGTGTTTGTCATAGTAGGTCGCATTTTCTGTCATGCATGTACATCCATGACGATTTTATGACAGAATCAAGATAGTCATACTTGTGCCGTCGTAGAAGTGTTCCATGACATTACCAAAATTATCATCACGGAAGTGTCCACTTCCATGACGATAAATCCCGCGTCAGAGAAGTGCTTTCGTCAAGGGTGACCGACACATGGCATCCACCATAACGGAACACCGTTAAGCTATCAGGTCGGGTTTTGGATCCGATAACCCATTAACAGCCCCGACCAATGGGGATTTTCCACGTGTAAAATCATCATTGGCTGGAGGAAACACGTGTCGGCTCATCATTGGGACAGATGTCATCCACTCATTGGACAGAAGGCGCCTATGATACGTCAACACATGGCACGGCCCAATAGAGGCCCATTCCTGTGAAAAGGCCGGCCCGTTTGACTTGGTCAAAAGGTGGCGGGCCGGCCCATGTAAAGCCTGTTCGCATATAGCTCATTTACAACCCGCTAACCCAAGGCCCGTTACGCCCTATCCGAATTAGGCCCAGTAGCGTCATCTGGGCCACCCAATATGATTCCAGCCTGTTTTCACTTCTGGCCCATGTATGGCCCATGATGTCTTTCGGCCCATATGAGGCCCTATGTAACTCTTGGCCTATTAATGGCCCGTGGTGAAACTGGCCCGTAATGAACAGTGTATCACTTTACACCCATTAACGGCCCATGGTGAAACTGACCCGTAATGAACAGTGTATCACTTGATACCCATTAACGACCCGTTATTCCATTGGCCGTTTCTAGCCCATGTTATCTTTCGGCCTTCTCAGAGCCCATTTATTCTTGGGCTCATTTCCAGCATTCGTTTATTACGGCCCGTTACTGTCATTTTCTGCTTGTGGGCCAAATTCAGCCCGTGGTTACAGTCGGCCCGTTTGTGGTCCGTTAATATGTTGGGCCATTTTCATAGCGTCATCAAATACGGCCTATTAACGATGGCCCGTTATGGTCAGCCCATGAACGGACAATTCCAGCTCTAGCCCATTTACGGCCATAATGCGGCTTGTTATTGGCCCATGTTTGGCCAATCGATCATACTGCCCCTATAAGGCCCATTGATGATACGGCCCGTAGAAGGCCCATTGTTTCTACGGCCCCTAGAAGGCTCACTGTTTCTATGGCCCCTAGAAGGCCCACTATTTCTGCGGCCCGTAGGAGGCCCAGTGTCACTACAGTAAATATTAGCCCGTGGTTATTGTGGCCTAGTTTTAAAAAAATAGGTTATTGCAGCCACTAGCAAACCGCGGAAAAAGAACTGCAAGGACTACAAGGAAAAAAATAAACAAGACAACAAGGAAATAAATAAGCAAACAACTTACGCTAGGCTATCACGGCTATCACACATATTACATCCACTGGGCATCAAAGTTCGCCACCAGTGTAAATAAACGCGCCGACAAAAGAATATACAAAACTGAGAGCACTTCACAAGGCACTAGGCCTGGCCAGGTCAGGCCCCCCAAACAGTTGAAGAAGCTCAGTAGACCTCAGTTGTGTCAACGATAGATGCATTAACACTAGATTTAAGGCATGATGGTGCGCACGGCAATCCTCTGACATCTTCATTACATCTTTGACTTCAAGTCGGAGCTGAGTTGAAGCAAGCCTTTCCGCTTTAAGTTGAAACTGAAGAAGTCGAACTGACTGAGGCAGCGACTGCACAGAGGTTGTCTCACACCTGCTGGTGAGTAGCTTCAACTCACTGTCTTCATCAAGACAGGACCTTGGGGTCATCTCGCTATCCTCAAGATGGTTTGGCTCACTATCTTCCCTAAAGTTCTGCCTGGCGTAAGATATACGAGTCTAAAAGAGAAATAAGGAGACACGTAATAGGTTTCACAATTATATAAGCAAATAAATAGATCTGTTCTGCATAAGGAACATGTTTTTACAACTACAATTTGAAACTGGTAGTTGTTGCAAACATCCAATCAGATGTAAACAGCAAAGCAAACAACAGTGGAGGAAATGATTCATATCCAAATCTATACTAGAACAAAGTTTGAAGGCTTGAGAAGGATCAACTTACATTACATGTTAACATGGGCTGGACAAAGCCCTTCTCCATCTTGATGGAAGGATAATTCAATAAATTCCCCAAAGAAAATTATTTATAAGCGTTGCCATTATTCTACATTTTGCAAAGAGTAAATATAGATCAAATAATATTGGAAGAAACAGAGGATATGAAGCTCAGGTGCAGACTGATGATACATAATAAAATAGCAATTAATTAAGTACATCGTTACAAGGCAAAAGGGAGAGAGGTACCGACAAGAGCAATACAGAGCCTAGTACTGTTTTGAGATCGTATGACCCTTTGAGCAAGGAGATTCATCTGAAATTAGTTTTCATACAAGAGAGAAGGTAAGGCACAAGCAGAAATTTAGGAGTTCAAATTTTGAATTGATATCATAGACAGTACCTGACGCTGGGTTCCCAGCAGTTCTAATAGGGGTTTGGCCACTGGAGTAAGGGTAAAGTGTGGTACAGTTGGGCCCGTGTTTTCTGTGGCTGCTGATCTATCTGATTTAACAAGTATCACTACCTTTTCCAAATACCTAGTTTGTACTCCTTGAGGATCTACACTCACGCTCTTCCTTTTGGACAACTATTACGAAAGAACAACATTTGACTGGAAAAACATAGTGTGACGACACATGGAATAGGTACAGAAAATGGATAGTATGGCATATACTCATATATGATGCTTAAACTAAGCAGATGGTGTAACAAAGTAGAAGTAATGCAAGAGGTCAGATGCAAAATATGTGCGACCAATACAACTTTGCAAAGTTAGAGCAAGCACCTTGATGGGTGAATAAGATAGGCCATCCTCCACCATGCCAAGTTTGTTAGCCAGTGGATCGTTCCGCAATATTCCTCTCGTGCGCCTACTCTCATATTCATTTTGATAATGTTCAATATCTGACATGCATGAAAACATAAAAACAAGTGAGATTTTCTTTGTAATGCAGAAGTGATTCTAATCCAATACTGCCTCCCTGTAAACCCCTTTGTGCTATCTCTGCAATTCTTTTAGAAGATGCCATGCATGCTATAATTTGTTGTGTGCATTAATATAATGTGGCCTACTACTAAAAATATGAGAGCTCCAGAAGTGATGGCACTTTGCAGATGATAGCTTCAACATATAGTAAAGAAGAACAAGTTGACCTGACCTAACAGATTCAAAATATACTAAGGGAGAACAACTCGACCTAACTAGTCGACCGCAAGAGAAGATTATCATCTTAAAGAAGAGCAGAAGAGCAAGCAGATTGAAGATATTACAAGTCTTTCAATACAATGTCGGTTGGTCACCCATGATGAACCAGAGCGCACAGAGAAATACTATTCTTTCCGGTCTCTCCATATGTGGCTCACATGCATTTCGAAACTAAAGTAGGAACATTTAGCTAACCAATTAAACATCTCTCAGTTTTACTAATATCAGCAATAATATTATATATGAATTTGTACAACTAAGCTTGTTTAGCTCGATGGGTGGAGTAGTGCTATTACGACACGAACCATGTAGGCTGATTGTGGTCATCATAAAATGGGGAAAACATAAGCATGATGAGTACAGTGTTGACCGTGGCAGTGGGATGGCAGATCTGAAGCTGCAAACCGCGCAAAGGGTAGTTAGCAACCGATGTTTGCTTTGAAATAACAACTAAGATTTGGTATGGACAAGAAAGTACGGTCAACAAGTGACAAAGAAATGCAATTATGCTGTCTCTCTATATGTCGCGACATGCATTTGGAAACTCAAGTGGGACCTTTAGCTAACCAATTAAATGTGTTGGTTAACTAATATCAGTATCATATCACAATCATATTTGAACAACTAAGCTTTCGAATTCTGAGTGTTGTGTTGTTTACCTTGAAGGGTGGAGCAATGCTAGTACGACAGAAAGCACCTATGCAGATCATAGTAGAGTAGATAAAAGGGGAATACCCTAAGCATCAAGAGAAAAATCAGGAAAGTGGAACTAGCTGGACCAGTGGGTAGCGCACATGCTTTTCGAAACGAATATAGGAACATTAGGTGACCAATTAAACGTTCTCTGTTTTAGTGATATGAGCATCATATCAGATTCGTATTTCAACACGTAAGCTTTGGGTTGAGGTCTTGAGGAGCAGTGCTAGCACGACACGAAGCACCTACGATGATGGTAGTGAATATAAAGGGGGGAAACCATAAGCTTTACGAGTATAGTGCCCGTGCCATGGCGGATCTGAAGGTGCAAACTGGACAAAGCTACTTCGCAACCAATGTTTGCTTTCAACTAGCCACTACGATTTGGTACGGACAAGAAAAGTATAGTAAAAAAATTACAATCTATTTTCCGGGTGAGATCAATAACTTAAGCACATATGGAAGAGTACCACCTCTCTTGCGATGCCGTGTAGGCCGGGTGCTGCGAGTGCGATGGCTATCGACGGCGGGGAAGAAGACTTTAGACGGCAGACGGCCGAGTCGGGGGATATATCTAGTTGCCATGGACGAGGCGGTCGTAGGAGCGGCAACAACAAGGTGGACGATGGCGCCGATGAAGCGAGAGGAGGCGATGAAAGGATCCTGGTCCAGCGCTGTGGATGAGAGACGTCCATCTCTTGAAGTGGATGACGGGGTAGGGGTAGCGGCTCCGGTAAGGTGGAGGATGGGGTGGCGGGCAGAGGAGGCTGGCCGCAGTGCGGAGGTTGTCGTGCCGCCGATGGTGTATGAATGGGGAAATGGAGGAGAGGGGGGATCTCAAACTTTTGGACGCGCTTCTCTGAAATGGGGGAAAGTTACGAACTTTTTCCCCGTTTGAAATTTTGGACATCGCGTTGGTTGGGGATAGGACGGTAATCTCGCATCTCCCAAATATTTGCCGGTAACTATTTCGGATGAGGAGAGGGTGTTTTGCCGCCCACGGTTGGCGCCCACGGTGTATGAACAGGGCTGACAAGTAGGGCAGTTGTGTCACGTCTGATGGAAGTTACACATCTGCCCCTATTTAAAATATTAGCCTACATTGATTTCGGACGAGGAGAGTTTGTTTTGCCGCCCACCGTGTATGAATGGGGAAATGGAGGAAGAGACACATGTCTTTCGGACGAGCTTGAATCAAATGTGTTTTTCCGCCCACGTTTGGCGCCCACCGTGTCTGAATGGGCTCAGAGGTCGTCGTGTCACGTCTGATTGAAGTTAACTAGTCTACCCCTATTGACATCAGTGTAAATCCGGTCGATAAGGATGTCAAGTGTCAGGGGTAGACAGTAATTTCCATCTCTCAAACACTTGCTTCGGCAGCCCACAAATTATAGTGGGTGTTTAGCTGCTTCGTTCAAAACTTGGGAGAATTAGCATTCACGTTTGCCCTGGGACCTGGCAAACTAAATTCAAATCCAAGTGTATTCGATTACGAATATCCACAGATAATTATACGTTTTGTTATTTATTTCTTCAAAACCACAACAAAGATTTATTCCACCTTTATATATGATTATGATTTAGAAATGCCGTGATCTTCAAATTCAATAGGTTGGATACACTCTGAGTCAAACAGTTATTTCGTCTAATATAATATGCTCACACGAAAAACAGTACACCTTATGTCAATCATACAAGTACTGAGGATTACCTCGCCTAAAAAATTCAGATCATTACAACACATGGACAACATAGGGGGTCTTGCAACATAGTCCATTCAGAGACATGACACAACATGCAAGTACAATAATCTAATGACAATTTCAACTGGTATCTAAAGAAGAACCGGGATTACCTTGGGCTTCAGATAGCAGAAACAGCAGGATCTTGTTGGGGAACGCAGTAATTTCAAAAAATTTCCTACGCACACGCAAGATCATGGTGATGCATAGCAACGAGAGGGGAGAGTATGATCTACGTACCCTTGTAGATCGCAACGGAAGCGTTGACATAACATAGAGGAAGTAGTCGTACGTCTTCTTCCCGATCCGACCGATCCAAGCACCGTTACTCCGGCACCTCCGAGTTCTTAGCACACGTACAGCTCCATGACGCTCCCCGGGCTCCGATCCAGCAAAGCTTCGGGGATGAGTTCCGTCAGCACAACGGCGTGGTGATGATGATGATGTTCCACCGACGCAGGGCTTCGCCTAAGCACTACAACGATATGACCGAGGTGGAATATGGTGGCAGGGGCACCGCACACGGCTAAGGAACGATCACGAGGATCAACTTGTGTGTCCTAGGGTGCCCCCTTGCCTCCGTATATAAAGGATCCAAGGGGGGGGGGTGCGCCGGCCTAGAGGAGGGCGCAGGAGGAGTCCTACTCCTACCGGGAGTAGGATTCCCCTTCCCGTTCCTTGTCCAACTAGGAGAGGTGGAGGGAGAATAGGAAAGGGGGGGGGGCGCCGCCCCTCCCTCCTTGTCCAATTCGGACTAGGGGGAGAGGGGGCGCGCGGCCTGCCCTGGCAGCCCCTTCCCCTTCTCCACATTAGGCCCATAAGGCCCATTAACCCCCTGGGGGGTTCCGGTAACCCCTCCGGCACTCCGGTTTTATCCGAAACTTCTCCGGAACCCTTCCGGTGTCCGAATATAGTCATCCAATATATCAATCTTTATGTCTCGACCATTCCGAGACTCCTCGTCATGTCCGTGATCACATCCGGGACTCCAAACTAACTTCGGTACATCAAAATGCATAAACTCATAATAACTGTCATCGTAACTTTAAGCGTGCGGACCCTACGGTTCGAGAACAATGTAGACATGACCGAGACACGTCTCCGGTCAATAACCAATAGCGGGACCTGGATGCCCATATTGGCTCCTACATATTCTACGAAGATCTTTATCGGTCAGACCGCATAACAACATACGTTGTTCCTTTTGTCATCAGTATGTTACTTGCCCGAGATTCGATCGTCGGTATCCAATACCTAGTTCAATCTCGTTACCGGCAAGTCTCTTTACTCGTTTTGTAATACATCATCTCACAACTAACATATTAGTTGTAATGCTTGCAAGGCTTATGTGATGTGCATTACCGAGAGGGCCCAGAGATACCTCTCCGACAATCGGAGTGACAAATCCTAATCTCGAAATACGCCAACCCAACATGTACCTTTGGAGACACCTGTAGTACTCCTTTATAATCACCCAGTTACGTTGTGACGTTTGGTAGCACCCAAAGTGTTCCTCCGGTAAACGGGAGTTGCATAATCTCATAGTTATAGGAACATGTATAAGTCATGAAGAAAGCAATAGCAACATACTAAATGATCGGGTGCTAAGCTAATGGAATGGGTCATGTCAATCAGATCATTCACTTAATGATGTGATCCCGTTAATCAAATAACAACTCATTGTTCATGGTTAGGAAACATAACCATCTTTGATTAACGAGCTAGTCAAGTAGAGGCATACTAGTGACACTTTGTTTGTCTATGTATTCACACATGTATTATGTTTCCGGTTAATACAATTCTAGCATGAATAATAAACATTTATCATGATATAAGGAAATAAATAATAACTTTATTATTGCCTCTAGGGCATATTTCCTTCAGATCTCCTCCGTCTTCAAATGAAACATTCTTACTTCCTCCAATTCTTGGGTTGCTTGCATAATGCGTGCCGCTAATTCCGTAATTTCCAGCCTCAAGATAAAGATTACCTCATTCATGGCAGCCACATCATCTCTTTCTGCCTCTAGTAGAGCCTCAAGCACTATAATATTTGTGCTCAGACTGCTCTCCGGTGGTGTTGCCTCTGAACTGCTACCATCTGGTAACATGGATGGCGCACTGCTTCCACAAATAGATTCTGGGGTTGTACATTGTGTCCTAATGTGAACGACATCCTGAAAGGTTTCCACTGGACATCAGTAAGATATAGTTATCGTATGATCCAGGCAGTAAGCTTACATGGTAAACGATGGACGAATTATTGCCGAGCATGGCAAACTATATTTAAATGGTTCGAAGCAGCATCAGCCGAAAAGAAATTAAAATGGTAAGATGAAACTAGGGATGTAAGTGGCAAATAAACGACATCCACCAGTCCCATCTAGTTAGTTTTTGCTACCTCCCTAGTTCATTTTCCTCAAAAAACAAAAACTCTTTTGAACTATCATACCACTAGTGGACTTTAATAGGGATTAAACGGGACCCCGTTGACATCCCTAGTTGAAAGGGAGTGTACAACCGCTATATTTAAGTTGCCAAGGCATCTAAGCAGTTGAAATAATCTGAGAAAACACTTAACAGTGTGGCCTCATATAAACTACAAAGACAATCTTGTGATGAAGTTGAGAGGAAAAGTTAAGGACTCAAATGAAATAGGCATGCATTTCTTTACGATAGTACAACATGCACTGCTGACATATTGGCCAACTTAGGTATAGCGTAACAACAAATAAGCATTCGAATCAAGCAATACAGCAAAGCAGACAACTGAACTATTTGTAATTCGGTAGGATTACACGTTGAGGGCACAAGCCAAGATAGCAGCCCACTCGCATTGCATTTCACATGTACTAAAACACACTGGCTTACCATATGTTGCTGTGAAGCCTAGTTGCTATTGCAATGTTCTTTGAAGATATCGTCAGCATCCCGTGGTTGAAAATCTAGTTGTTGTTGTTTATTCTGCACCATCTATTTAGGTAAAATTAATTTTAATCGCATGCACTGGTCCAAATTGATCATTAATGGTTCATCTAAACTAATGAAAGAAGGGTGTGTGCATACACGACAATATATCTGTTTCCCTCTATTTTTATGCTTGTTCGAGGTGCCAGCCCCAAAAGAACAAATATTTTGCTTGATGGGGTTGGCAGCTCCATAATTAATAGAAGCATCAAATTAGTCATGCAACTTGGGAAGATCAAGAACACACAAACAAGTAATGAACAGAGGCTCGGAGCAGTGATGTAATAGCTAGCATCAGAAAATGTAGGGTAAAACAAACAAAAAGCAGCGGAACCACATGCTAGTTTGCTGATGTGTAATTAAGCATAGAGAACATTAAGTAGTCTGATGGAACCAACAGGTGGCATCAGAACAAAACTAAAGCATATTAACTATATGTGCACTGGTATGTAATTTAGCACATGTAACATGTTCACTACCAGAAGTATGGCCCTACAGGTGCAAGCAGAATAACACGTCTCATGAAAAACTGAATGATGCCCCGTAGAAATTCAAAGGTGCGTTGCTTATGCTAGGAAAGTGAACGTAGGCGCCGGCCGTTAGATAATAGTACCTGATTCTCGGCGGCGTATGGGTATCATTGTCATACTTGATAGCTAAGGATCGTCGATGGTGCTCGTGTTGCGGTTGAGTTTGGGCCGGCTGTCACTGTCGCTGAAGCGGCTCTGGTGCTACGGTTGCGGTGCCTGTCGACATACAAGAAAGCTCATCTATGGTAAGTGAACAGTTGCACGATAAAGAGAAAAGCCGAAGGAGTACAAATCGAAATAACCTGATGAGGCTGCGGCGTCGGTAAAGCATGGTCGGTGGAGTTGAATATGGCGTCCGTGGAGCGGGTCCAGTGCAGTGGACGAAGGCTTCGGCGGGCGCGTTGTACAGTGCTTTCGGTGAGGCGGATCTGTTGCGGCGGATGAGGGCTTGTATGAAGGGCCAGCGAAGGGGCAGACAAGGGAGTCAGTGAAGGGTCTACGCTGTGGTGCACGAGGGCGCCAGTTAAGCAGATCCGGTGCGGTGGACCATGATGGCGGTCAAGGAGATCTGGAGTAGTGGACAAGCCAGTCGTTGAAGCGGCTCCGGTGAAGTGGTGAGTTGGCAGTTGGGGGTTCCAAGGTGCGGAAGGTAGATCCGGCGGGGTGTGAGGTCCACCGCTGCGGCGGAGGACTAGATTCGGCGGCTTGCCGTGGTTGGGGGTCGGGGAGGGGAAGGGGAGGGGCTCTGGGGAAGAATGTTGGGGGCAAAGAGGGGAAAACAATGGAGTTACCAAAGCAGCCCTTTTCCATTCATGTGGAAGGGGTAGAACAGGAATATCGCAGGGCTAAACTTTCGGGCGCGCGATATTTCGATGTGAGCGGGAAGTTTGAAAGCTTTTGGCGCCTAAAATTATAAGTATTCTGCTCTCGTACGACCGACTATGATATCATGGCCGACAATTTGTTTGTTTTGCACGCAAAAAAAATGTGAAAGTTTTGAAAATCAATGTCTCCAACTCGAAACTTAGATTGTCCATTCAATTCAAATATGGATCATTGAGCTACTACAAGCAAATACCATCATACGGTCCAATTCAAATGAAATTCCAAATGTGTTTATCCTAAATACGATGACAAAAGCAAAAATGTGTATGTGTATGAATAAAGTGGATGATTATAAAGTTTGAACATGCACGTATGTGTATATCTCTAGGTTTGATATATGAATTTGAAATCACGAAATCCCGGCTTAAAAATGTACCTCCGTTTAAATGAATTACAAAAGCTAATGATGGAGTCGAATTCCAAAATTCCAATCTTAGGTTTGTAATTCTGGTACATCAAGGTATATCACGCATGTTCAAAAGTATCGTTATCTCATAGTACAAACTGTGAAACAAATTGATCAACCATGAGTGCACAATATCTCAATTACGCTAAAGTCCCTCAAATATAGACACCTCACTCTTTATCTGAAGTCAACCCCCC
>NC_041388.1:97058800-97199532 GCF_002162155.2 Triticum dicoccoides
CATAGAGAAGTCGTTCTCTCCCCCAAACACCAATACACGAGCACATTAACACCCCTCTCTCTTGTAAAGTCCGGACCCCAACATAGGTCTTTATCACTTTGTCTCTCGGGCATGCACACATCTCTTCCCTCACTCTCTAGGTCTCCCGCTATCTCTCTTACCCAAGCACACGCACTATGTAGAGTGTATATTTCCCATACACACAAAACGTCGCCCCAAATGTCTATCTCCCTAGTTATGTGGTTCTCGCGCACTCACCTCACACATCACGCCCACTGCAAACAAGCACACTTTGTCTCCTTGTGCACCACTCTCCTCTTTCTATCTCTCCCACACGCGGACCCGCCCCAGCTCCTTCCCTGTATACATATATGTTGTGACTCTTTGCATAGCTCCCTAATGTATAATCGTTCTCGATTTCGCACATTGTTCTCTACACCATCTATTCTAGATCTCTCATGAAGTCCCTATCACACACACGATGACTCGCTTCCCTTGCGTCTCCGTTCATAGGCCAATTTCAGACAACATCAACATTGTCTCCCTATCTATACGCCATTTATGGACACAAATGACCCCTCTCGCTCCCTCTCTTCCTCTCTCTCTCCGTCGCTAGCTATCTCTTTCTCTCACTCTCACACCCCTCTCCCCCCACACACACACGATGTCTCTTCCAAATAGTCTGATCCCCCACCCGCACCCGTGCTATCTCGCTACTACACATGTCACACCATTCCCCCTTCCCTTATACTAGGTTTACATCATCAGTGGTATCTCTACTCCGCATACACTCTCTCCCTCTCACACACAAACGCGTGCACAAACACACAAACACGCACAAACACCCATTTATCTGGATCCTCATCTCTCCTCATGTCCACATGTGTATCTCACACACTCACTCTCTAATTATGTATATGTGTCTCCACGTTACACAACACAAAGCCCCATGTAGATGTCTCTCTCTATCCTCCACACACATAGACACAAAGAATCTATTATCATTGCCTCAGTCTCTAACATATCACACACGCACTCTCTCTCTCTCTCTCTCTCTCTCTCTCTCTCTCTCTCTCTCTCTCTCGCAAACACGCTCAACAAGGGTTTCCCCGTGAATAACTTACTGTCTATTCATCAATAGTGGTGGCAGTACGGTGAACACGAGACGTGAAAAAGAATAAATCTACACGTGCTTAGACCACCTAGTATGACTACTAGGACTAGAGCAAGCCAAAAAGCGTGCCGCCGTCACCCCCTCCATGTCAGCGACGGGAAAATCTTTGTTTTACACGATCGAGAAGTCATTGTGCTAAGGCCCCACATGCCGAGGCATTGAATAGAATGTAGATGCTAGTTTACAGAAGCAAGTATCGATAATACATTTGTATCTCCATACTTATATTTTTTTCTTTTATAAAAAACCGAGTTGGTGATGATGGTACGTGTGCCATCTTGCAATATAGACCGTCTGATCTATATCTGACGGATGGAAATTAAACTAAAAGATACCTGCACCCCTCTCCACATTTGCAGACAAGGCCTTCCCTCGTTCATCCTTATCTCCAACAAACCTCATTGTTGAGCAATTAAGAAAGGAAGCCTCTGGAACAAACTGGCATGGTGGCCGCTGCCGTCGTCGTCAATCCCCATGCCTCCGCTCAGTCGACCACCAACCACCACCACACCCCACTCCTCTTCACCTTATCTCATATTTATCGAGATATCATTAGTTTTTACACATGGGATTACTCCCACAAGGGTCAATCACAACAAATGTTTTATAAAAAATGCATCTTGATGTTCCGTGCAATGCACGGATCTTGCTAGTACTCCTACACAAGACTAAGTTGGTGATGCTGGTGTGTCTGCCATCCGTCGTTTCTGACCATTAGATCTACATCTAATGATTGTGAGGTAAGTTGTTGCCTTTTCTCACCAACATCCCACTTGTCTACCAATTTGCAGAAAAACCCATAATTAGTATCTTAAAACCAACCACATCCCTCCCTGACCTCACCAAAACAGCCCAAGGAATATATTCTAATTGAAACATAATATATCTCTAGTGACATATGTATATCAAAATTAGAGTGTTTTGTACCAAGTTTGTGAATAAGTATTATTCTAATTATGATTCGTTGCAACAGACATGAACATTGCTAGTATTTCCAACCATGCATTTTTTCCTACTATTCCATAGTTTCGAGTTTTCCATCAAGATATTAGTCACTCATGGTTGATATTTACTTTCAATCATGTACACATATGCACTATGTAACTAGCCTTGCTTATTGGCTTCCAAAGCTTAACTTCCGCTCCTACTTACAATGTGTAGAGTATTTAACAAAAAACCACCACTTTCAACCAGCCCTAGGAAGAATCTATTGTACAAAAAATAGCAAAAACATACCCAAAATTTCTTAATCCACGCCAAAAACTACCTAGTACTCCTACCGATTAGGTTCGTTTAAACTCATTTATGACAGGGTTGGCCCACACGTCTGTGCTGACGAGGCAGCTTAAACCAACACATTTTGTTTGACCGTTGACACGAGGGACCCACATCTGACCTTCTATCCTATTATTCCCCCTCAAATCATTATTTTTCCTGAACATTACTTCAAACAATACTGATGTGTGTTCGTCGGTGGCGCCGGTGATGAGTGAGTTGGCCGCCGCTCCGCCGGACAGGCCGGACGCCGCGCTGGCCTCCGCACGGGTTGGCAGGCTAGCCCGAGCGTGACTCATGAGCGAGCAAACTGCCGCGCCGGCCTTCGCTCGAGCTAGATGGCTGGCCTTAGCGCGGTGTGCGAGCAAGCCGCCGTGCTGCCGTGCCAATCTAGCTAGCAAACCTTGCAGACAAGCAGCTGGACGGAGCTATCTTGGCTAGCTAGCAGCCGCGAGCGCCGGACGGAGCTGGCATCCGGGCTGCCGCAACGTGGGCTCCGCACCACCGGTGGTTTTGACCTCGCCTTCTGCTGACGGCGGTAGATGCGTCCCATGGCCGAGAATGACTAGGTGGACGGGCCGGAGGTAGGAGGTCACTCGAGGATTTTTGTTGGTAAGAGCATGTACAATGGTTGATAAGGTAGTCTTATCTTAAGTCTGCCACGTATGCAAGTGGTAGTAGTTTCTTGGTATTTTAGTGGTTTCTTGCATTATTAGAGCAAGTACAATAGAGCTGAGTCAGCGGGCTATAAGAAGTAAACTAGTATATTTCTGCTTAGTTGGAGGAAAGAGAAGAGGAGAGAGAAGGTAAGCAGGCTCTTCGTGAAGAGCCAGCTCTAGCACGTGCTCCTAGGCACTTTGTGAGAATGAGAAGTGGGCCACATAATAAAAAAGTAGTACACTCTTTTGATCTATTATTGTACATGTTGGCTATAAGATGGGTTGTAGATGACATGGCACTAGCTTATAGCCAGCAGCTGGCTATACTATTAACCATGCTCTTACGAGTTTCTTGTAAGGAACAATGTACGTACTACTAGCGACAAAAGGTGATTTTAGGTTGCGTTGTACTCCAATGAGTACTACTAGTGGTCGCGGGAGTGTATACCTCGTTTTGTGGGTTCGATCCTGGCCAAACGCACGGCGGCCTTTTTTTAAAATAGTACTACTACACTTCGCTGCGAGCCAATATTTTACACGGGTAGTTTGCGTTTTGAAGTCAAATGGACGTGCGGCCCCACAATCTGGGTGCACTGGACAGCCTAGCCTCGTGAACGGGTTTTCCTTCCCAGCATCCCGTGGCTTGCGTGCTCGCCCTAGCCGCACCTCGCTTGCCGCTGCCTCATCAGCTAGTAGCATATTTAAACTAGCGCCTCCCAATTAAGCCCGAGGAGCCGGAAAAGCCTGGCGGGGCATTGGGAACTGTGCAATATGGCTTTGTACGTAAAGTGCTCTACTACTATTCTGTAGCTTGTGGCGTTGCACGCATGGACTTCACTCCATTATCGGCTCTACTATAAAAGAAATTCCTCTTGATGTGTTTTTTTTGAAACGGAGGCAAAAGCTTTGCTTCATCTCATTCATAAAGAAGGAACTACTAACAAAGTTTGACGAGATCCATTACACCTCCACAAATGGAAGTGAAAAGCCTAGTCTCGCTGTATCAAATAACTCAAATGTTCTGCCCCCGCAGTAACCGTCTTGATAAACAGGCTGCTAGTGTGTGCGTGAGAGGAGCGGCTGAGTAGGCCAACTACGTGAGAGGAGCGGCTGAATAGAGCACCGAGAGTACCCACTAGGCCACTACGCAGGTGTACTTCCCCTGCATTGATAGTTCAGCGATGGTTCTAGAGAACAGTAGTACCCTCCACTTCCAACTGTAGCTCCTTGGCCCTGAGATTCAAGAGTTCAAAACTGGTGCACTATACTAGACTAGAAGTACAGTACATCTCACTACTAGTTGAGAAAAGTAGTACTAGTACTGCTACAGTACAAGTACGTACTCCTCCGTCACATAATGTAAGATGTTTTTTGACACTAGTTGGTGTGTACAAAAAATGGCAAAAACATACCCAAAATTTCTTAATCCACGCCAAAAACTACTACCTAGTGCCTAGAATTTCTTGTTAGTGCTACTATTTATAGTATAATGCAATCCCATAACGTTCCATAATGCTAGTACTAGTAGTAAATAATAGCCTCACCCTTTGCTAAGGAACGATCTACAGTTGGAAGGGACGAGGCCCTGCGGTTACTACGCTCTTATCTCCTCCTCGCCAGTTCCCCTCCCCCTGAAGAGAAGGCAGTTCGTCGCTGCTCCCATGGATTCGCCAGGCAGTTCTCCTCCTCGCCGGGGCTGGGAGACCTTGGACGGCGATCCTCTGGGAGAAATCGCACGCCGCTCCGACATCCTCACCGCCGCAAGACTCGGTGCTTCATGCACCAACTTTTTCAAGACGCTGCCTAAACAGGCTTGGGAAAAGGCCATGCTTGTTAGTCTTCCATGCGTCCTCGAGGAGAATGTTCTTCTATGGGACAATCCTTCGAACAGTCCACCACTCCCTGGCCATGGTTGCACGTTGACTTCGCTAGAGTTGCCGACATTGAGAGGTAGTCGGATTTTGTCCTATGAGCAGGTCAGTAATGGACTTTGATCATGTAGTACTTAGTTATTCCATTTCCATCCCGTAATTTCTCCGCTGCCCACTGTCTTATATATAGGTCTGGGTCGGTGCCAACGAATATTGGCTTGCATACCTCCGGCCGGATACCACCATCATTTTGCACAACATCCACAGCAGTGCGGCCGTTCCGGTAGACCCCTTCTCCACCATTGGGATCGGCCTTCCGGACTGGCTGGGCTTGAATACGTATGATGATGCCTACATGAGATTGAAGAAGATAGCAATTGCGGACCCACCGACAAAGCGACGCGGCTACGACGATTACTATCTCATCGCGGTGTTTGACATAAGGATTGCCATCAATGCAAGAGGCAGTAATGACAGAGGCTGGCGCATGTTGGCGGCGGTAGATTTGTACCCCTACACGTTCGAAGACGTCGTGCGCCATCTAGGCCGCATCTTCGTGGTGACAAGCCAGGGGACTTGTTTCATCTGTTTGCCATCCTACGGTACGGGAGATTACAAACGGAATGCACAAACCATCATTTACATCCCTAACGGTACTCCATTATTTTGCAGGGACCAGTCATCCCCCGATCAAAATAAGATCGCCGATCCTGGATGTGCATTTGCATCCGCGATTTGGTCTAACCTGGAACCTTGTAGCTGACTTTGGCATATTGGGATCAACTATCTTAGCAGTCGTTACCCATGGTACCACTGATGTGCAACATGGTCACACAATCTACCACGATCAGACCGTCACCATCTACCGAGGTATTCCATTTTTTAACCCTCTCGCCTTCTCTTTCATTGTTGTACTAGTAGTATACTTTGTAGTACTAGTAGGAGTACTTTTTACCTTGGAGGACACATATAGCTAGCTAGGCCCTTGAAGACTTGAACCGAATAACTGCCACCATTTTTGTTTTTCCATGTCTTACTATCTCATCCATGTAGCCAAGAGTAGCTATATATAATAAGCTGGTTATTTTACTTCCTCTATATCAGAGTAGTACTATTTGCTGCACAGTATTACTGACCGCCATATTTGAGCACAACATTATTATGCATGGACCTTGAATATGTACGTCACCATGTGTCCAGATCTGGGATGTCGCGTGTACCAGATGAACGGCGCCGAGTTCGACCCCCGTGATGCTACGTGGGTGCCGAGGAACACTCTTGGAGAGTACTCGCTTTTCATTGGGGACAGCTACCCCATTGTGAAGTGGATGCCACCTTCCGTGCACGACACGGAAGGCCTGCCGTTCATGAAGCATGGTTGTGTCTTCAGTGCGCACCGCCGGATGAACGACATGCTGGGACACGCTATCCCTGATTTATGCCGCTTCATCTTGGATGAGTCTCCATCGTGTGGAACCGGACTAGAAAGCTACGACAATGATTCCCGTTGCCCACCGCTATGGGTTGTGCCATCCATGAAGAACACCTGGGACTGGATCCTGGAGGAGGACATGTAGCCCATATATAACATGTAAGTGGAGTACGGTAATTGTGAATGGTAGCGCTGTGAATATATGTAGACTAGTCGTGCACAAATTTATCACATGAATTGGAGACGAACTTGTGTGGCATACTAGCATTTGTCCTTTAGAATTTATTACTCGTAAATGTGGTATGTGTACGTGCAACTTGTGTGGTTGTTGCACGGCCTCCAACACGCTCTTTGAGAAAAAAAGGTGGCACAACTTTGGATATATGTGACGTGGCGGCATCATACAGTAGCATCGTTCGCTATAGTTGTAGTACACTCCTACTAGGACGAAAACTCCTATAAAACCTTGTGCTTGGATCTTTGCCTCTTCGGGAGGTTCAACAGTTCGTACTCGTGTGAACCTTGCACTTGGCTCTTCGCCTCTTCGGAAGGTCCAACAATGATGATACTACAATACAATATGCTTCTGGCAATCTGACACCGATTGAACTGTTGCACGTCCACCGCGAGGGCGAGGGCAAGGGAGAGGGAGAGGGAGAGGGCACTGTAGTCAAAACCCTCTCCTCTTCCTGCGAACCACCGCGCGTGTGGGCTAGGGAGAGGTGTAGTAAGCAAGCTTCTCCTCGTTCGGCGAGTTGACGGGACACATCAAAGCAGTACTAGTACTAGTAGTCCATACTGCGTCCTTTCCGATTAATATGGCTTAATTTGAAACGAGAAAAATACACTGGCGGTCAACGTATGTAACAATACGCTCTTTACGGTCACTATATATAGTTTTGCGGCGATTATACGATCACTAGCTCATCGTAGAGCACCGTATTGCACCCTACTGACCGGCCACATAGTCGACGTGGCACTTTGTTGACTGGTTAAATTGTCACCTGGTTTCTGGGTCCCACCTGTCAGTTGGCAGAGCAAAGAAATCATTTAAACAAAACTTTACGCAGGCGCGACACGAGTCCAACCCTTGCACGCGAACCGCCCTGGCTGTGTATGTGAGTGCATGCACGTGTCCTCCCTCGGTCTTCCAACAAAGAGTGTACATCGGCTATAAAACAAAGAGTGTAGTACGTGATGTACATCTACACTTCCAATGCATTTAGCCTTTAATCGAAATCAATATTGATTTACTAATGCACCAACTTGTGATGTAGGTATAGGCTACATGTCTATCCTTAATTACAGCATGCAACGGCCTTCATTTAACCTTCTTGTCTCAATGGTCGCATGCACACATAAGTCTGCTACTTTTGGGCGTTAATTATGCCCTGGTCAATGTGTAAATCTCTAAATGTACAGTCTTTCACGGACGTAGGGAGTAGGTTGAGCACTTGAGCGTGAGCGTGTGTGTTGCGTCGTGTGCTGTGTGCCGCATGGGTGCGTGAGTGTTGCGTGCGTCCATGTGTACGTGTGAGTGTTGCATGTTGCATGCATGCATGCATGCATGGGGCTTACTCCCTCCCATTGACATGTTCATATTTCAAGCTTCCTCTGTTCCCTCCATATGGTGATACTCCCTCTGTTCCCAAATAGTACGAAGTAAAAGCCTCCCTCTGTTCCCAAAAACGGAGTATTTGTCTTTCTACAGATTTCAACAAGTGACTTGGTACGAAGCAAAATGAGTGAAGTGAGCATAGAGGCATAAGGATACTGTAGAAAGGAAGTCCTCGCGATCCATTATTCCCCATATCGGTCAGAGAGAACTATTCAACTAGTCTTCGCAGTGAAGTGACAATACACGCTGCAGCAGATGGGACACGTAATTAATAAGCTAAACCAGCGTGTTGGTGTTACTAAATCAGCCTTACCCAGTATTGTCATCTCTTCTTCTTCCTCCTCTCTTCTTCTTCCTCCTCTCTTTCCCATCGTCGGCCGCACACCACTTACCCCCGCTCACTGCTCGCCCGCCCGTGCCATCTTCCTTGGTAGCTCGCGCATACCATATCCCCCCGCTCACTGCTCGACCACACGAGGAGAAGCTTCTTCACTCGCCCGCCCGAATCCACTTCCCCGCTGGCTTGTAGGCACCGAAAACCCCAATTGCAGAACCGACTGACACGCAGAGCCGCGATTGGAATTCCCTCCCCGATGTTCTCTTGGAGCAGATCTGTAGTCGTATGGACCTACTCAGCACCGTCCATCTGGCCGCATGCTCAGTGTCTTTGTACCGTCTACTGGTCTGCAACTGGCCGGCTCTTTTCAAGACACCCTGCTTGCTGATGCCCGATCCTCGCAGGTGGCCCAGACACCGACTTGACGATCCTACGGAGGTTGTCGTGGTGCCCCTCGACATGCTACCACTACCCGTCCACCTGTCCTTCATGTGCGGCCACTACTGGGCGGGCATGAAGGCCAACTGGATCATCCTCATCCACCACACTGGTAGTCCGTGGAGTCTCATGGATATCTACACCCAACGAGAGATCACCCTTCCATCATTGGATATCGCCGCCATCGAGCCTCGCGGCCCGCCGGACATTCCTGCCTACTATGCACGAGATGCATCAAGCTTTTGGCTCGACCTCTGTTTGCAGAAAGTTGTAATCTGCGAAGTGCCCACACCATCATAAGACTACATGGATTACAAGCTCATTGCCTTGTTCAACATGGGATTAGTCTATCTGGAATCCGGTCGCCATACATGGTTATGGCCCATCATCAATCCTGTTGAGGCAACATTTTTGTCTGATACTATAGTGCACGATGGCATCGTTTACGCGGTTGACGCACAGATTGGCTTCCTATACTGATGGAATCTATCGTCATGTAATTGTTCTCTCTCATCTCATCTTTACCTTATGAATACGACCGCCTGTTCATTTGTTACAAATTTAGAATGCATAGCATGTCTATAACCACATCATTGCTATATGTTCCTCTTATTTCCTAGATTTTTATGACCACACATGTTATTGTTAGAGTTGATATGAGAACATTGGCATCTAATGATTGCTAGAATACATATTATGAGCATAACATCATGATTGCTATATGTTACTCTCATTTACAAGAATTTTATAACAACGCATGTTATTGCTTAGAGTTGATATGAGAATAGTAGTAGTAAGTGCTATGGTAGAATATGAGTAGGCGCTGTCATAGCTGTTTTCCTCTCATTGTTACATGATGTTTGAACCATGACATATTGCTAGAATATGAAAGCCATTGGCTTATTTTTTAACTTAGGGTATGATTATGACCATGGCATTGCAATTCTCTATCTATGATATGTGTCACTGTTATAGTAATCTTAATTCCACACATACTCTGAACATGATTGTTTATTTTTGTCCTTTTGGTCTCCAATTTGAATTGTTGCAGCAGACGCAAATGCGCTGGCCTTCATGATTCCAGGACCTGGAATCATACCAGCCGATGGGTGGTGGTTTATCGCTCGTTCAACTGACGACGGTCATTTGATGCTCATTCACATGTACCAAATTGACCAAACCATTACATCAAACCACATGCAGTACAATGCGTGGGGCGTTCGTGATATTGATGGCTATGGCTGCTTCGTGTTCGAGAAAGATCCCAGCTCCGTTGGGCCAGGCGTATTCAACTGGAGGCAGGTTTACAGCCTCGGCAACCACTCCTTGTTCCTCGGGCTCAATTATCCGATCATCCAACCAATCATTGATCATATCACCGGCGATGATTACTGTGCTATGCAAATTCCATTCGCGAGGGGGGGGGGCTGTGTTTACACATCATACCAAGGGTTTCATGAATCACCATATCCAGAGATTCGTCGACACAGCTTGTTGCTAGATAATCTTCAGTGTGTGAAAGGCATCAAGCTTCCATGCGATGGATGGCTTTTGCAAACCCGACATGCGGTGATGTGGTTCATGCCAACAGCAAATATGCACAACTTGATTCGTGCTGATATCTAGACTGAGCCATGTATTCTGCTGTTGTAGCATGACCCTCTTTTGTTGGATATTATGTACTGTTGTTAGTTTGAAGCACTCCACTGGTTTGAAGGATAGATACCTTCCTGGGATCAAGTGCATCCTAACTCACCTGCGTAGGATGTACTGATAATGATGATGGAATTGCTGTGCAGAAGCCATATATATATATATATATATATATATATATATATATATATATATATATATATATATATATATATATATATATCAGTTAGGCTTCAAGTGCGTACTTGTTAGTTAAACCTATGTATAAATTGTGACACTAAATACGACTAGTAAGTACTATAGTAGCAGTACTAGTATACGTCGGTCAAATTATTCATCATGTCCACACATTGAATTGACATGACAACACGCTGCGCGTGAGGTGACACAAGAATCCTGGCGGCGTGTTCGGGTATTCTGGACTTCAGATTTGGAGTACCACTTATCTGTCAAAATCTTTCATCATTCACTTAAAACAGTCGATTGATCATACATTGAGTACCATATAACTGGAATTACCGATGCAAGTCGAAGAAGGATTGACCGGTGCTGACGGCTGGCGTCAAGTTCGATCCCACGGATCAGGAGCTGATCGAGCACCTTGAGGCCAAAGTGAGTGCTGACAGAGCGAGATTTCAGTCTCTCATCGATTTGTTCATACCAACCATCGACAGCGAGCACGGCATATGCTACACCCAACCTGAGAAACTTCCAGGTAAGACACCAATAGTCCGTCTACTTGCACAAACATATTCCTTTGTTTATAGCTCTATTTTTCTTTTTAGACGCATACCTGGTGAAGCAATTACAATTTGACAGTTAATAAAAAGTGAAACAAGTGACTGCAACATGCCAAAGATGTTATGAAAATGCCAACTAGGTACACTAAAACCTGTATTCCACAATACTGCAGGTATCACACTGAGTGGCCTAAGGAAGCATTTCTTCCAGCGCAATTCCAGGGCGTTCAAAAGGGGCACGTGGATGTGTCGCAAGATACAGTCGGAGTGCGGCATGCACGCGATGTGGCACAAGACTGGCAATAGCTTGCCGGTGATGGTCAACGGCCGTCAGACGGGCAGCAAAAAAGGTTCTGGTGCTGCACACCAACAAGAACTTCGACCAGCAGAGGACCAACTGGATGATGCACCAGTACCACCTCG
Source organism: Triticum dicoccoides (assembly GCF_002162155.2). Lineage (NCBI taxonomy): Eukaryota > Viridiplantae > Streptophyta > Magnoliopsida > Poales > Poaceae > Triticum > Triticum dicoccoides. The sequence goes on from NC_041388.1 coordinate 97,070,421, forward strand.
GGGACCTGGAGCAAGAGAAGGAGCGGGAGCTGGTCCTCTGCAAGATTTTCTACCAGACGAACACTAGGGCCAGGAGTAAAAATATTATAAGTTAGTTTGGTATTGGCAGTTGTACTACCTTGTCGTCCGCAAGTTGGTATTGTTGTTAATGATCTTTTGGTATGAACTTGCATTTGCTTCCAACCATCATGCCGAGGGTCGACGTGGATATAAAGCTGAATCATTTGTTTCGAAATGAATTTTCAGGCACCTGATTTTTATTTGATGGGTAGCATAAGAACCCGCCGTTCGAATTCCCAGTTCTCCATTTTTTTCGAAACAAGTGCATGCACTTATTATCATGATAAAAAAACAATATCCATGCTGCATCCTAGTTATTAGTCTGTACTTGCAGAATTCTCTCATTTATTGAGCACGTATATTGTCTTTTCAGGTCAAGCAAGTTTCAACTGGGCTGTAGACTGCACAGGGTTGGTTTTGTTTTTAACAGGCCCAACCCATGACGACAACGGGGCACAAAGATCCAGCAGGTATCTACTGGCCTCTGGCCCGCCAGCGTTAGTTATATTTTGTCTTACAACATCCGCATGCAGTTTTTTTACTGAATCAAACACACGGCCCAGTTCTATTTTCCTCTTGAAACGCATGTCCTACATCCGTTTTCTAATCTCTACCTATAGTTTTACTAGTTCATATACACGTATCATTATATTGAAAACACATAAAATTCCCTTTTCATATTTACATCCTTATTTTTGTTGTTTTTTCCCACCCAGCACTGATTTTTTTACCACTGGTTTTCCCTTAAACCAACTCCATTGTCCCACGTCTTATTTCGTACAAAAACAAAACAATTTTTTGGCAAATCAATAAGTTCTTAAAAAATGTTTATCATTTCGGGATTACAACAGTTCGTACTCCACCGAAATATGCAAAATAAGCTTGAACTTTTTGACCGTGGTCCTGGGCAGAAAATGGGCTGTAATAAATTACTTAAGAATTAGCAAATGGGCTACAAATTATAAAAAATAGCAAATGGGCTTTATGTTGTCTGCCACAGATTTGGAGGCTGACTTGTGGGCCTACTAAGTTCATGCGTACACAAGGTTTCTCAAAAAAGAAACTTAGTCAACAATCGACTCTACCAGCGTCAGACCATTAGATGTCGATCTAACGGCAATCGTGCTTCTTCAGTCTCTGATCTTCCTGCCCCAGCTGCCCAAACCAGTGCCGTCGGAACCGCCTGCTCTCGCCTCCCGTGGCCGGCAGTGCTGCCGGGCAGGCCTCACGGCCCCATCATACTCGCATCCCTGGCCTGTCTATCCCTCTACTCACCCACACCTCCTGTTATTTTCCGGCGGCGGCAGCCGAACCAGTCAACCCTCGTACTCTCCACCGCGTGGGTAGCCACTGCCGGGTCTTCCCCGGCGCCGTGTCGTTCCCTTTGTAGGCCTCACTATCGTCCACCGCCCTGGTGCTCTTGGCGCGGCGTGGTCAACGATGTCCATCCAATGACTGTAGTGCTTCTTCAACCTCTGGTCTTCTTGCCCCAGCCGCCCAAAGCAGCGCCGGTCGTGCCGCATGCTCCTGCCTCCTGTGGCCGGCTGTGCTGCCGTGGAGGCCTCATCGTCCCCATACTACTCCCACCGCTGGCCAGGCCATCCCTCCACCCACCACTCCCCCTGTTATTCTGCGGCGACGGCAGCCTCACACCACAGCCGAACTAGTGAACCCTCGTACTCCTCTCCGCGTGGGCATCCACTGCCGCGTCTTCCCCGGCTCCGTGTCGTCCCCTTCCTAGGCCTCGCCATCGTCCAGTGCCGTGGTGCTCTCGGCGCAACATGGTCAATGTGGTCAACGACCGGCTTCCATCAGAAGAGTACTGTACGTGGAGAGGCTGCCAGTTGGGTCCATGGCAGCCGCAAGGAAGTGCCTCCTTATTACACGCAAAACAATTATTCCTCCACCTGATAGCAGGGACCCACCGGACGGGCCACCCGTATTTCGCGGAAAAACAGTTTCCCCCCTGACTGCTGGGACCCACCAGACGGGCCACCATATTTCGCGAAAAAAACGTTTGCCCCTGACTGCTGGGACCCATCGGACGGACCACCGTATTTGGCGAAAAAACGTTCCCCACGCTGCCAGCTAGGACCCAGCGGAAGTGCCTCCTTATTACGCACAGAAAAATGAATACTCCCCCTGCTAGCTGGGACCCACCATGGTGGGAGGCTGACTTGTGGGCCTACTAAGTTGACGGGGACGGAGGGCTTTGTCAACTTAGTCAATATGAACGATTCTAGCTCCAGTGACCGTACGATGTCCATCCAACGGACGACGTGCTTCTTCAATCTCTGCTCTTCCTACTCTAGCCTCTCAAACAAGCGCCGGCGGGACTGCCTGCTCCCTCCTCCCCACGGCCGGCTCTACTGCCGCGCAGGCCTCAACGCCCCACCGTACTCCCATCGCTGGCCTAGCCATCCCTCTACTCACCCACACATGTTGTTATTCTCCGACGACGGCAGACGAACCACTAAACCCTAGTACAATCATACTCCCCTCAGTGTGGGAAACAAGTGTTGAGTCTTCCCTCCCTCCGTGTCGTTCCCTTCCTAGGCCTCGCCATCGTCCACCGCCCTGGTGCTCTCGGTGTGGCCTGGTCAACGTGGTCAACGACCGACATGCATCTGAAGTGGACTATACGTGGAGAGGCCGACAGCTGGGTCCACGGCCACACGCAAGGAAATGCCTCCTTATTAGGCGCAAAATAATGATTCCTCCACCTGACACCAGGGACCCACCGAAAGGGCATCTGTATTTCGTGAAAAAAATGTTACCGCCGTTGACAGCTCGGACCCACCAGCTATATCTTCTCACGCACGGAAGTGCCTCCTTATTACGCACAAAAAAATGAATACTCCCCCTGTTAGCTAGGACCCAGTATCGTGGCAGGCTGACTTGTGGGCCTACTAAGTTGACGGGGACGGAGGGCTTTGTCAACTTAGTCAATATGTATGATTCTAGCTCCAGTGACCGTACGATGTCCATCCAACGGCCGTAGTGCTTCTTCAACCTCTGGTCTTCTTGCTCCAGCCACCCAAACCAGCGCCGGTCGTGCCTTGTGCTCCTGCCTCCCGTGGCCGGCTGCGATGCGGCGCAGGCCTCACCACCCCCTACTACTCTCACCACTGGCCAGGCCATCCCTCTACTCACCCACACCCCCTGTTATTCTGCGGCACGGCAGCCTCACACCGCAGCGAACCAGTGAACCCTCATACGCCTCTACGCGTGGGCATCCACTGCCGCATCTTCCCCGGCTCCGTGTCGTCCCCTTCCTAGGCCTCGCCGTCATCCACCGCCCTGGTGCTCTCGGCGCGGCGTGGTCAACATGGTCAAGGAACGGCTTCCATCAGACGTGGACTGTACGTGGAGAGGCTGACAGCTGGGTCCACAGCCGCAGCAAGGAAGTGCCTCCTTATTATGTGCAAAATAATTATTCCTCCACCTGACAGCGGGGACCCACCGGACGGGCCACCGTATTTCGTGAAAAAATGTTTCCTCCCTGACTGCTGGGACCCACCAGCTACACCTTTGCACGCAAGGAAGTGCGTCCGGGCAAAAAAAACGATTTCCCCCCTGACTGCTGGGACCCACCAGCTACATCTTCGCACGCAAGGAAGTGCCTGACAGTCGGGACCCACCTGGTCGAAGCATACGTAGCGTTGTCATTCTGGTCGCGAACATGTATGTACGCACGTGTCGTAGTAGAGGCGCGCACGTGTCATAGTAGAGACGCACACGTAGCATGTACATGTACGTACAACGACCAGGGTGCAAGAAAGAAAATACGGCCACATATGTGTACATACAGACGGGGTCTCGAACGCCTACTCGCGCATACGTACGGCCAAGGCTCGTGTACATGGCTGGGTCGGAATAGAGAAACAGCGTCGTCGTCGTGTTCATGGGGAGGCAACAGAATGCGTCGTGTTCATGGGGAGGCAACGGAATGCGTCGTGTTCATGGGGAGGCAACGGAATGCGTCGTGTTCATCGGGAGGCAACGGAATGCGTGTGTCGGTGTCAAAACCGGCGGATCTTGGGTACGGGGTCCCGAACTGTGCATCTAAGCGGATGGTAACAGGAGACAGGGGACACGATGTTTTATCCAGGTTCGGGCCCTCTTGATGGAGGTAATACCCTATGTCCTACTTGATTGTTCTTGATAATATTAGTAGTACAAGAGTTGATCTACCACGAGATCGAAAGAGGCTAAACCCTAGAAGCTAGCCTCTGGTATCATTGTTGTTCTTGGTCCTATGGACTAAACCCTTCGGTTTATATAGACACCGGAGGGGGCTAGGGTTACACAGAGTCGGTTACAAGGAAGGAGATCTACATATCCGTATTGCCAAGCTTGCCTTCCACGCCAAGGAGAGTCCCATCCGGACACGGGACGAAGTCTTCAATATTGTATCTTCATAGTCCAACAGTCCGGCCAAAGGATATAATCCGGCTGTCCGGATACCCCCTAATCCAGGACTCCCTCAGTAGCCCCTGAACCAGGCTTCAATGATGATGAGTCCGGCGCGTAGATTGTCTTCAGCATTGCAGGGCGGGTTCCTCCTCTGAATACTTCATAGAAGATTTTGAACACGAGGATCGTGTCCGGCTCTGCAAAACAAGTTCCACATACAACCGTAGAGAGAATAATATTTCCACAAATCTAATCTGCCGATGCGTTTCGTAGTGCGACATCACACCACAGCCAGGTCACCATTCGAATCGTCTTTCACAACCAAACTCAGCATGTTTCGCGAGGCGGTTTCCTTGGCACGTCTTGTCGAAGCAGAGATCGTGTCCCCTTATTACGGGATTCCCATTAATACGGACGTGGGTAACCCAATCGCGCCATCAATTACGGCGCTTGGGGGATAAGCGAGTTTTACCAGGCTGGTGGGGGCGCATAGTTTTCGTCCGCCCTTATAATGGGATAAGGGTTCACCTTTTTCTTCCCACGCCTTCTTCCTCCTTGCTCATCCATTCTCGCGCACTCGAGCTCCAGCGCCCAAGTCCACATCCTTCTCCTCAACTCTCTCCAAACATGTCCGGAGCGGGAGGCAAGTGGATGGTCTCCTCCGTCACGGAGGGAGACATCAAAAAGCTACGCGGGGCCGGATACTTGGCCACGGATATCGCGCACCGGCTGCCAGCCGCGGGGCAGATTGTCCCTACCCCGGAACCTTACGAAAGGGTGGTTTTCCTCACCCACTTCGTCCGCGGACTGGGTTTCCCCTCCATCCATTCTTCTGTGGCCTTATGTTCTATTATGGGCTGGACTTCCATGATCTGGCCCCGAATTTCATCCTCAACATCTCCGTGTTCATCATCGTGTGTGAGGCTTTCCTCCGCGTCCGGCCCCACACCGGCCTGTGGCTGAAGACCGTTAATGTCAAACTGAAGGTAGTAGGTGGCCAACAAGCGGAATGCAACGAAGCCATGGTGGGCAAAATGCCCAACATTAAATGGCTCGAGGGCTCCTTCGTGGCGACCATAAAGGGGTGGCAATCGGGGTGGTTCTATATCACCAAGCCGCGCGACACCAACTGGGTGGTGGCCCCCGAGTTTCGATCCAAAATCCCCACTCGACTTACTTCCTGGAAGGAGAAGGGCCTGTCCTGGGGCTCATCGGTGGAGCTGGACGGACTCCAGAAGTGTATCCGGAACATGATAGGCAAGAAACTCAAGCTTGTCAACATAGTCCAGGTCATGCTCTTCCGCCGGATCCTCCCGTGTCAACAACGGACTTTCAACTTATGGGAGTTCGACTCCGCCCAGCACCAGACTCTACGCGAGTTCTTCGACACGACGCATAAGGACGTCTGGAAGGTGCTGTTCAAGGGCGCCGAGGTCCCCCTCCCCTTACCGAGGACCCCGGGCTAAGCGCGACGCGCCCTGCGAATCCGGTAAGTTCTGTACATCTCGTAGGGTATTTATTTTCCATAGTTTAACAATGTGCGGGATCTGAGCTCCCATGCCTTTGACAGGACTGGGTGTAGACATTGGAGCAGATTGACTGCCCGACCCCTCTACCCGAAGACCCTACAGACGCTCTCCTGATGGAGATGCGGACCCCGGGTCCTTATGAGGTGCCAGAGAAGAAGATCAAGAAGAAGGCCACGGGAACCCGAAAGAGTTCCCGGTGCCAGGTGGTATCGGACTCATCGTCCGATAACTCTAAGACGCACTCCTCCCGTGAAAACGAGGAGGAGGAAGATGAAGATTCTCCCCCTCCAGCCAGGGGAGACAAGAGAAGGAAGGTCGCCCCAACCGGGGAGGCCGAAGGGTCCAAGAAGGGAAGGACTCTCCTTCCGGACTGTTCCACCATCGCCTCCGATAGCGAAGACGAGTGGTTACTCAGGGCCAAGCCCTTGGCGAAGTCGTAAGTATTCGGATACCTGAGTAACTCATAGCATACTTTTATTGCACTGCTTTTCCTAACGTCGAATATGATCATGCAGTCCGCCCCGAGCCCGTATCGACGTATCCTCGTCGGGCGGTTCCTTGGACTCGTCGGATATGAATAGTGAGTCACTTCCAACCGCCTCCTCTCCTCGCCCTATGAACAATGTCGAGGTATTGTCTCAAGGGGCACCGAGCCGGGGGAGATAGTCCTGGAGGCGCCTCAAGGCGACCTTCCGGACTCCAGGCGCAAAGGGAGCAAGACTCCCAAGGGCTCCAAGTTCGGCCCTCAGCCGAACACCGCGCCGGAACCTCCAGTGGTTCCGGCTCCGGCAGGCGGCCCCCTTCTAAGAGGGGCAAGCCGCCCGTGCCGTTGACCTCTATCCATCCAGAGGCACCGGACAACCTGCTCGGAGCGCTTCGCGGTGCTTCCATCAACGAAGAGCACCACACTATTATGAGTGCGGTGATCAAGAAGGTTCAGTCCGCCAAGAGCGGACTGACGAAAGCCTATGCCAGCCTTCTAACAGGCTTTGAGGTAAGTCTTTAAAATATAGGAAAATATTACCGCATAGACAGTAGCCCCTGATGCTTTGTTTGGTGTTCACAAAGAAAAGTCGAATAGAGGATCAAATAATATCTGCAGGAGTCTAATATAAGTATGTCTATATGCGTATGCAGGCTTCGCTGCTGACCTCTGCCGCACTGACTGCGGAGGTCACCGCACTGAAGCAGAACCTCGAGCGGTCCGAGAAAGAGCTCGGCCTTGCCAAGAGGCAGCTCGAGGAGAACAAAGGTAAGTAATACCTTGTCTATATATATAAAAAAAGATGTGGTTGCAAAATGATAGGATCATCATGGATGTGCCAGGGGCCACGACCGAAGTGGCGACCTTGAAGCGAGCACTGTCCGAGGCCAAAAACAAACCGACCAAGGAGCGCACCGAGCGGGAGAAACAGGAGGCACGGGTGGGCGAGGTGCAGCAAGAGCTCCAGGCTCTCGTGAAGAAGTACGAGACTTTGGAGCTTGACTCGAAGACGCAAGAGTCCGAGCTTGCCGCCGCCCTCGAGAGCACAAAGCGTACCAAGGCTGAAGCCCAAAAGGCCCTCCAGGAAATTGAGGCAATGAGGAAGATAGCGGCGGGTAAGGCATTCATTATGCAAAGCAAGCATGTGAAAGTAAATTACTTGTTACTTACCCGAGTCCGGAGCTGTCCAGGAGCATTCGCAGATTTGCCCCGCAGTGTGTCAGATGCCGCAAAGTACTACCATGTTGAGGAGGGAAGCTCGACGGAGAAGTTGTTCTGGTCTTAGTATACTGGGACCGGACACCCGATGCCTGTGAGCGACCAGCTGAAGCAATTGGTCAGCTGCACAAGGCGGCCGAACATGCCATGAGGGGTGTCGGTGTCAAAACCTGCGGATCTCGGGTAGGGGGTCCCGAACTGTGCGTCTAAGGCGGATGGTAACAGGAGGCAGGGGAAACAATGTTTTACCCAGGTTCGGTCCCTCTTGATGGAGGTGAAACCCTACGTCCTGCTTGATTTATTCTTGATGATATGAGTATTACAAGAGTTGATCTACCACGAGATCGGAGAGGCTAAACCCTAGAAGCTAGCCTATGGTATGATTGTATGTTGTCCTACGGACTAAAACCCTCCGGTTTATATACACACCGGAGGGGGCTAGGGTTACACAAGGTCGGTTACAAAGGAGGAGATATACATATCCGTATTGCCTAGCTTGCCTTCCACACCAAGTAGAGTCCTATCCGGACACGAGACGAAGTCTTCAATCTTGTATCTTCATAGTCCAACAGTCCGGCTGTCTGGAGACCCCCTAATCCAGGACTCCCTCAGTAGCCCCTGAACCATGCTTCAATGACGATGAGTCCGGCGCGCAGTATTGTCTTCGGCATTACAAGGCGGGTTCCTCCTCCGAATACACCACGAAAGAATTTGAATACAAGGATAGTGTCCGACCCTGTAAAATAAGTTCCACATACCACCGTAGAGAGAATAATATTTCCACAAATCTAATCTGCTGACACGTTTTGGCAACATGACATTATGCCATGGCCCGGTGATTATTCGAACCATTTTTCTTTAACTAGCCCCGCACATAACGCGAGGCAGTTTTCTTGACACGTCTTGTCGAAGCAGAGATCGTGTCACCCTTATTACGGGATTCTCATCAATACGGTCGTGGGTAACCCAACCACGCCTAGGACTCCTAGATTTTTGGCAAGTCCCAAACGGCCACGAGGAGGACGCTTGATATTCACCCTCTTTATAAAGGGTCAAGGCTTTTACTTTTTTCCTCCCGTGCTCAATCGAATCCTTCCCCCGCCTCGAGTTCTAACACCCAAAGCCCAAGTTAGGTGCTTCGGACCTTCAATCATGTCCGGATCCAGCCTCCAGGGCCGGTGGATCCCCTCCTCCGTCATGGAAGAGGATATCAAGAAGTTGATGGAGGCAAGATACCTGACCGCCGAAGTCTCACATCGGCTGCCTGCCCGAGGGCAGGCCGTCCCTACTCCTGAACCCAACGAAGACGTCGTGTTCATCTCCCACCTCCTTCGAGGACTAGGCCTCACTCTGGATCCCTTCGTACGGGGTTTGATGTTCTATTACGGGCTTGATTTCCACGATCTAGCCCCGGATTCCTTTCTCCACATCTCGGCATTTATTATCGTATGTGAGGCCTTCCCCCGCATTACCCCTCACTTCGGCCTGTGGCTCAAGACCTTTGATGTGAAGCCGAAGACGGTCGAGGGGCAGTATGCAGCATGTGGGGGTGCATTAATAAGCAAGATTGTCGGAGCTCCGTGGCCAAAAGGTTCCTTTCCAGAGGTGTCCGGATTATGGCAACGGGAGTGGTTCTACATCACCGCTCCTAGAAGTTCCAAGTGGGTAGCTTTCCCCGCCTTTTGCTCGGGCCCTCCACCACAACTGATGTCATGGATCAGCAGGGGGCTGAGCTGGGGTCCAGCCAAGGATGTGCCCATACTGCAGAGCCGCATTCGGGATCTCTTCGAGGGAGATTTTAGTTTGGTTATGGTAGTGCAAGTCATGCTGGTTCGTCAAGTCCAGCCTTGCAAACGCCGGCCCCTCTGTTTATGGGAATTCAACCCAGAAGGACCGCGTGCTATTCAGAATTTCCTCGGCCTGACGCACGAGGAGATGTACAAGTCGTTCTTCGGACCCCAAATAGAGTGTCCGGACACCTCCGAGGACGTGGGCCTGAGCAGCCACCGCACCGCGGCCCAAGTAAGTAATCTTCTAGCCGAACACACTGTCTTTCTTTTATCATGACATCATTCTTAAGGATCGCTCTTTGACCAGGACTGGATAACAAAGGCGAAGATGATCCGGTGTTCGGCCCCCCTTCCTGAAGTCTTGGACAATCCGGTGCTGGAAAAGATGCTCGAGCCAGCACCTTGCCCGGTGCCCTCAAAGGAAGATGAAGGGGGGAATAGAGAGGGCCAAAGCGGGCCTCCACCGCTACCTGTTCCAACCGAGGGAACGAGCACCTCCGTGAGGGAGGATAACCAAGGGAAGGAATCTGACATTCCCTCGCATCGGGGGAGGAAGAGGACTACCTCTGATGACCCGGAAACCGAGGTTTCCAAACGGGAGAAGAAAACTCCACCAGAGGGTCCCGTCTCGGAGGGTACTCTTGCCGCACAAAGTCCGTGCAGGGATCAGCCCTCTAACGAGCTGTAAGTAATCAAAAAGTACTTAAGAGTGAAGATATTCTACCTTACTTCTGAGGAAGATAACCAAAGCATCTATGTTGCAGTTCGGATCTGAGCCCCTCTCAGCAGAGCTTGTCTTCGGGGGATCTTCTTCCGGAGATGATGGAGAGCGAAACGCCTCCCCCGGACTCCCAGGCTCAAGAAGCGGGCGACCTTGAAGTGTCATCACGGAGAGTTTCTCCGGATCCGGCAAGGCCACAAGGCAATCCCATGGTCATCCGAAGCCCTCAGTATCCGGCTCTTGAAGAGAGCAACCAAAAAAATCCGGCACCGTCTGGTATGCGGCCGGACGCACTGAGGGATCTGCTAGGGCGAGCCACTATCTCAGAAGAGCACCGTACATTGATGGGTACGGTGATTAAAAGGATTTCGTCCGCCGAAAGCGGGTTGCATGAAGCCTTTATGAGTCTACTGACGGGCTTTGAGGTACGTGAAATGATATGCATCCGCACATTTTTAGGTGCGCCCTGTGTAGATAGTAGCCCCTGAGACTCTGGTTGTCATCGAGAACGGCGGTGAACAGAGGATCATAGTCCCAGGTAATAACCAGACTACCGTTATGTGCAGGTGTCTGAAGCTCCAGTGGCTAGCCGGACTGATGGGGTTGCCGAACTAGAACGCTGACTGGATGCGGCGGATGCCGACATCGAGCTTGTTAACAAGCGGCTTGATGAGGCACAGGGTAGGCGATATTTATAGTGAATGTCACATAGTAAGAGCAGCGTAATGCCAGTATCTTTAATATGTTGTGACTGCAGATGAAGCAGCCACCGTGGAGGCCCTGTGGGCGGAGCTTGCCCGAGCCAAGAGCAAGCAAGGAGTAGTAATGCGGCCGCTTTGAAGGCGGCCGAAGATTTGAAAGCCGAGAAGGCCGCTCATAGTGAGAGCAAAGAGAAAATGGCAAAAATGGCTGAGAAGTTAAAAGACACTGCCGACTGCTGCCAGTTTCTTGAAGAAGAAAACCGGGCGAAGGCTACGGACCTTGAAAAGGCCACAATGGCGACCAAAGACACCCGCTCTGCAATGAGAGCGAAGAAGAAGGAACTGCGTGAAGTCGGGGACATTGTGGCTGGGAAGCCCTTTATGCTACGGAGGAAGTTCGGCGATCCGCGGTATGCCCCTCTAGATCGGCTGTGGAGTTCGGCCGACGCATATCAGGACTTAGCGGCGAGCGCTATCGATGTGGCCGAATACTTCCGAGATCGGACAGACCGTGAAGTGGACAAGCTGTTCTGGTCGCAATTTAACGTTCCAGAGCGTCCGCTTCCATTGACTGATCAGCTTGCCGAATGGGCCGAACTCAATAGATTGTCCGGACTCGCCATGAGGTCTGTCGTGGATCGTCTGTGGCCGGAAAGGCCAAAGCCGAACATCTATTTTAGCTTGGTGCAACAGTTCCTTGGTGCGGTGCCACGCATTAATGCGATGAATAGGTCGGCATGCATAGAAGGCTCGCGGATGGCCCTTGCCCGTGTCAAAACATACTGGGCGGAGATGGATGCCACCACTGTCGTGGCGCAGGGTTCGGCCATAGGCCGAGTGGCTGCCGAGCAATATTTTGAAGAAGTTCTTGAGGGCGCTCGTACGATAGAGGCCCAGTGCTCGAAGAATGTTATGTTTGAGTGACATGTATTCCCATTGTAAAAACAATGTTTTATTGAATTTATCAAGGCTGTATTTATACTTTTGCCCAAAAGTATTGTGATGCCTCCTGTGCGGCTATTTATGTATATATGTATATAACCTGAAAGATTGCAGTCGTCGGCTTCAGTCCCCACGCATATAATGCGGGGGTGTTCGCAGAAGATGCGTGTTCACACTTAATCCAACGTCTTGGTCCTATTAAGGAGGTGATAGCGCAGCGAACTAGGCAACCAGACTATAATGCTTTAACACTTTCACTTAGCCAGAGGAGTTTGATAGTGGGTCTACTATATAGCCCCTGGTGGCTCCGCACTCACCCGAATTCGGGGTGCGTATATGCCTGCCCGGGAAACGGTCCTTCATTAAGGCGGAGGAATTCTAAGATTCCGATAGGTCATCGAGTGGTTGACCAGTCTCACGCTATATCATGACAGTCAGTTTTCGGCTTTCTCTACTAAGGTGCTCGTCCGGATGAACCAGTGCACAATCGCAGTAGTTCTCCTGGTGCCGCCTAAGCCGATAGAATGGAACGTAAGGCAGCAAAACACAGGAGCCGGGCAAACCCAACATTTGACCAAAGACATGATTCGGAGCTGATGCATATAAGGCCAAACTCGCGACGCCGAACACTCCCTAAGGTATTCGGTGTTTATGGTGTAAACCGGGCCTAAACAGTGCCCTTTGTAAGAAGCCCCTAGTGTCCAGGTACGTGCATTATTCTGATGTGGCCACATGCCAAGACGTCAGCATCCTTCTCAATTGTACTGAGAATCCGAGGGATGTGTATCAACAAGAGACAGTAAAAAAGGTTGATGCAGGGTCTTAAGCTAAAAAGAATCCTTGGAAGGGGTCCCTGCTGCACGTCTGCGCCTGTGTCTCCGTTGTGCCGTATCCTGGACGGGTGTAGCACGATGGTCATCTGTAAAAGAGAGGAACTTAGGTGAAAAGTTTTCGTGCAAAAAGGTAGGTTTAAAGAAACCATGTACAATTCAAGATGAGTAAGAATGGCCACTTGTTTGCGCGCGTTGAGCCCCTTGTATTTGTAATAGGGGTGTGGCCAACAAACCTGTATGAATTATGTATAGCTGCACCGAACTCGTCTAACCGTGTCCGTGGTCTTGACGACCTATCAAATGCTTTAGTTGGTGAGGCCGTTTTTAGTGTGCGGCTGCCAAGGCAGCCGCACTCTCTTCGGCGCGCAGGGATCGCTCAATATTTCCATTTACTGTAATGATGCCATGTGGACCGGGCATCTTAGGCATGAGGGAAGCGTAATGTGGTATTGCATTAAAGCGAGCGAAAGCTTCGCGTCCAAGTAGTGCTTGATAGCCACTTTGGAACGGAGCAATGTGGAAGGTTAAATTTTTGCTATGGAAGTTATCGAGGAAGCCGAATATAACCTCTAGTAGCAGGGAGCCCGTGCAATGAGCCCCTGGGCCTGGCATTACTCCTTTAAAGGTAGTATTGCTGTGGCAAATTTTCGTTGGGTCTATCCCCATTTTGCGGACTGTGTCCTGATATATCAGATTCAAACTGCTGCCGCCGTCCATCAGGACTTGGGTGAAGTGGTATCCATCGATTATTGGATCTAATACCAAGGAAGCCCATCCTGCACGTCGGATACTTAATGAGTAATCCCGATGGTCGAAGGTGATCAGTTGGGATGACCAGTGGCGGAGCTCCGAGGTGATAGGCCATGGGGCATGTTCCTCTAAAGGTGCCGCTTTGTCTCTCCCTTTTATCACGTGTAAGACGTTGACTATTTTGACTTCTGGTGGGAATTTATTATGTTCCCCTGTGCTTTGCTTGTGAGGCCCGTCCTCGTCTTCACTTGGTGTATCCTGCCCCTTGTGTTCGGCGTTGAGCTTGCCGGACTGTTTGAAGACCCAACATTCTCTGTGGGTATGATTTGCAGGTTTATCAGGGGTGCTATGGATCTGACATATTTGGTCCAAAATTTTGTTTAGGCTGGACAATTCGTCTCTATTGCCTTTGGAGGGCGACTTCTGCTGCCCTGGCCGAGAGCTTCTAAATCCAGCATTTACCGCCGTGCTCTTCGAGCTGTCTTCTTTATTCCGGCGCTTACTATTTTTGATGCGTCGTGATTTCCCGTTTCCATCTCTGACTTTGGATGTACTTGGGTCGCTGGTGCTGCATCAGGCTAGCCAGCTGTCCTCGCCCGCGCAAAAGTGGGTCATGAGGCTTGTTAATGCTACCATTGTTCTTGGCTTTTCTTGGCCGAGGTGTCTGGCAAGCCATTCATCTCAGACGCTGTGCTTAAAAGCTGCCAAGGCTTCGGCGTCCGTACAGTCGACTATTTGGTTCTTTTTAGTAAGAAACCTATTCCAAAGCTTTCGGGCTGACTCTCCGGGCTGTTGAGTTATATGACTCAAATCCTCCGCATCTGGAGGTCGGACATAAGTCCCTTGAAAATTTGCCCGAAAAGCGTCTTCGAGCTCTTCCCAGCTTCCAATGGAGCTTTCGAGGAGGCTTTTAAGCCAGTGCCGAGCTGGCCCTTTGAGCTTGAGGGGTAAGTATTTGATGGCGTGGAGATCATCTCCTCGAGCCATGTGGATATGGAGGATATAGTCCTTGATCCAGACCCCAGGGTTTGTTGTTCCGTCATATGCCTCTATGTTTACGGGTTTGAATCCCTTTGGAAATTCATGGTCCAGCACCTCGTCGGTGAAACATAGGGGGTGTGCGGCACCCCTGTATCTGGGTGTACCGTGGTGTTCGGATGTTTGTTGTATTGCATCGTATGCTGGAGCGCGCTTGCATGTTCCATAGATGGATCTGGTTGCGCTGTCCTTTTGATGCGGGCCCTTACGCGGATCGCGTACTGGTTTATGTGCGGCGTCGATTGCCGCTTTAGGTTGGCTATGAGGTCATCTATTCGACCGGATGGCCGTTTTATTTTTTAATTGTGGAGGATCTAAGGCCTCCTCATCAAATTCAGGTAGCAACTTTCGCTTCGGATAGCTCTTGGTGTGGCGATTACTGCCGTATTTTGCTGCCGTGTTGAGTACTTCACTCCATTTGATTTTGAGTGTGTCTTGTGCAGCCTTGAGCCTTTGCTTCTGTTTTTTCAGACTCCTCGCCGTGGCAACAAGCCTTTGGTGGGCATTATGTTGCTCCTGGCGCCTGTCCGGTGTGATGCCGTCCGGACTGTTATCTTCGACGGGGTTGGGTTGTTCGGCTTGATTTTCCGTGTTGTCGTGGTCGGGCAATGGTTCACCCTGCTCTAACGCTGGGTCTATGTGATCGTTATTTCTGCCGAGGCGGTATTTGGAGAGGCGTTTACGCTGCCGCTTTGACTGCTGCTCGAGGGAACCACCCTTCGCTGCGTCCTTCCGTTCCTCGTCGTTATTTTCTTTGGGTATGTCCACCATGTATACGTCATGTGATGAAGTGGGTGTACAGTGCCCTGTGGGCAGTGGTTCCTCTTCGCCTCCCGCATCGTCGTCCATACCGTCGATATCTTCAGAGTCGAAGTCGAGCATGTCGGTTAAGTCATCGACAGTGGCTACTAAGTGGGTGGTGGGTGGGCGGCGAATTTCTTTGTCATCCGCATCCCAATCCTGCCGGACGTAGTTCGGCCGGGACTCTCCTGACAAGGAGAGAGACCTTAATGAGTTCAGTATATCGCCAAAGGGCGAGTGCTGAAAAATATCCGCGGAGGTAAACTCCATGATCGGCGCCCAATCGGATTCGATGGGCGTAGGCGGTTCGGAGCCCGTGGCCGGAGAAGGATCCGGCAGTTTGGCAATGCGGATCTTGTGAAGGGTAAGGTCGATATTCGGCTCGATCGCCGCTGAGGATACGGCCTCCATGATGGGGTCTATCCACCCATCCATGGATGGCGCAACTAGCTCTGAATTGAGGCTCGGAGCGGCTATCGGTGCGATCTCCTGAATACGGTCCGATGGTAGAGCTAAATCGTACTCATCGTGACCGCGTGGCGCACAAGGCAGGGGCTCGAATCCATCGAAGATCAAGTCTCCGCGGATATCGGCCGTGTAGTTTAAGCTTCCAAACCTGACCTGGTGGCCAGGGGCGTAACTTTCGATCTGCTCCAGATGGCCAAGCGAGTTGGCCCGCAGTGCGAAGCCGCCGAACACAAAGATATGTCCAGGGAGAAAAGTCTCACCCTGGACTGCACCGCTATCAAGCCTGACGACGACGACATAGAGGAACTCTCAATTAAAGCACCAATGTCGGTGTCAAAACCGGCGGATCTCGGGTAGGGGGTCCTGAACTATGCGTCTAAGGCGGATGGTAACAGGAGGCAGGGGGCACGATGTTTTACCCAGGTTCGGGCCCTCTTGATGGAGGTAAAACCCTACGTCCTGCTTGATTTACTCTTGATGATATGAGTATTACAAGAGTTGATCTACCACGAGATCGGAGAGGCTAAACCCTAGAAGCTAGCCTATGGTATGATTTTATGTTGTCCTACGGACTAAAACCCTTCGGTTTATATAGACACCGGAGGGGGCTAGGGTTACACAAGGTCGGTTACAAAGGAGGAGATATACATATCTGTATTGCCTAGCTTGCCTTCCACGCCAAGTAGAGTCCTATCCGGACACGAGACGAAGTCTTCAATCTTGTATCTTCGTAGTCCAATAGTCCGACCAAAGGATATAGTCCGGCTGTCCGGAGACCCCCTAATCCAGGACTCCCTCAAGGGGCCTTATAGTCCGGATGTGGCCTGGCGACTCCCTTCCCAACAGCTACTTTGGCCGGGTGAGGCGGCTTGTGGATGCCTGCCCATGGCTGGAAGTCATAAAGCGGTCCGTCTGCATCGAAGGTGCATGCCGGGCTTCTGCCCGTGCGAAGGTGCACTAGGCCAAGATGGACGCCGAGAAGCCGGTGAAGGAGGGGCCGCCGCAGGGCAAGGAGCATCGCCACCCTGAAATGTATTATGAGGGTGTCCTGAAGGGTGCCTATCTTGTGGCGGACGAGTGTGCGAAGGGTGTAATTTTTGATTGAACTTGCTCGTGTGATCCTGTATTATGAAAACTTGTTCATGTGCGCTATGCAACGCTTGTTTGAATTTAAAATATTACCTTCTGTGCGGCTGTTTATCAAATCTGAGAGATGGCCAGTCGTTGGCTTCTGCCCCCATGCCACGAGTGCTGGGGTGTTCAGGATAAATCTGAGCACTCTTTTTCCCATTGTTGGGTCCTTCGAGGGAGGTGCTCAGCGCAACGAAGAAGGCAATCGGACTATAATGCTTTATCACTCTCACTTAGCCATAGAAGTCTACAATTTTAAATTTTGGCGAAGCCCCTAGTATTCGGAAGGCCAAATTCGGGGCGCTATACACGCCTAAGCCGGACAAAGCCGACTCCTCGCCCTAAGCGGCATAAGTCTTTAGGGACTCGAGACCTCTCGAACAGCGACCAGCTCTCGCCTTATCATGACAGTCAGTTTTAACTTTCTCTACTGAGGTGCTTGCCCAGATGAACCGGGGCACAATCGCAGTAGTTCTCCCAGTGCTACCTTAGCCGATATAGCGGAACGTAAGGTACCAAAACATGGGAGCCGGGCAAACCCAACTATTGACCCAAGACATGATTCAGAGCTGATGCATATAATGCTATAAGTTCGGGGTGCCGCACTGTCGAAAGTGTTCGCACTTCTCACACCGTATTATGGGGTACGCTTAAGCCCCTGGCGTATTGGCCGTACCACAGTGTACGGGTGCTGAATGTGATGAATGAACATATATATAAAAAAGAATAGAGAATGCGGTAATAGTCTAGTGCTATGCATTGTTTATTCAAAAAGGTGCGTCGAAGCAGAATGATACAAGTAGTGCGATAAGCAAAAAGTAGGACTATTTGACATGTCCCCTCCAAGGGCAAGCTGAGAAATGGTATTTAAAGCAGGTATTTCACTCGTTATCAGAGACCACCTGGGAATTCCATGGTGCGACGTAGCTTTCTGCCTCCTTGGTTGTTGTATCGTGTGTCCGGTAATCGTACTACCGGACGGGGTCTCTAGAGAGTAAAGTCCTGAAAGAGAGAAAAAATAACAAAGCAGGAAGCCCCTAGTGCGGTTGAGCCGCGTTTTGGGGCGTGCAGTAGTCGTGTCCCCCCACCTATGCCATGGTATTTTCAATGCATAATTATGTACACGTGGCGCGGATTTCATCGTTTGGCTGGGACTGGGGTGGGGGTCACATTGCTATGCGAGCTCGGAATGTGCCAGGCGGTCTTGTTGCAGATTACTTTGGGCGCGCTTGACGGTGTCCGAGTGTTTAATCACTGAACTGGTGGATTGCCTGAAGAGGCTGCTTTGTGCTTCTGCCGCGAGGGCCGCAGTGTGCTCCTCCGTGAGGAGAGAGCGCTCTGTGTTTCCATTGACTGTGATGACCCCCCGAGGTCCTAGCATCTTGAGCTTGAGGTATGCATAATGTGGTACCGCATTGAATCTCGCAAATGCGGTTCGCCCGAGCAGTGCGTGATAGCCACTACGGAACGGGACTATATCGAAGATTAACTCCTCGCTTCAGAAGTTATCCGGGGATCCAAAGACCACTTCCAGTGTGATTGAGCCTGTGCAATGGGCCTCTACACCTGGTATGATGCCTTTGCAGGTCGTTTTTGTGGGTTTGATCCTTGAGGGGTCTATACCCATTTTGCGCACTGTGTCCTGATAAAGCAGGTTCAGGTTGCCGCCGCCGTCCGTAAGGACTCGAGTGAGGTGAAATCCGTCGATGATTGGGTCTAGGACCAGTGCGGTGAATCCGCCATGACGGATACTAGTGGGGTGGTCCTTGCGATTGAAGGTGATCGGACAGGAGGACCATGGGTTGAACTTTGGGGCGACTTGGTCCAACGCATATACGTCCCTTAGCGCACGCTTCAGCTCCCTCTTGGGGATGTGGGTTGCGTATATCATGTTCACCATCCGCACTTGTGGGGGGAACCTCTTCTGTCCTCCGGTGTTCGGCGGCCGGGGCTACTCCTCGTCATCGCTATGTAACCCCTTATCTTTGTTTTCGGCATTTAACTTGCCGGCATGCTTGAACACCCAACATTTCCTGTCGGTGTGGTTGGCTGGCTTGTCGGGGGTGCCGTGTATTTGACATGAGCGATCGAGTATACGGTCCAAACTGGACGGGCCCGGAGTGCTTCTTTTGAATGCCTTTTTCCGCTGACCGGGTTTAGAGCCTCTGAATCCGGCATTGACTATCGTATCCTCGGTATTGTCGCTGTTGATGCAGCGCTTGTGTTTGTTGCGACGTGACCTGCCATTGCTATCCTTGGTATCCGAAGTACCATGGTTCTTGATATATTATTGCTGCGAGCCAGCCAACTGTCCTCTCCTGCGCAAAAGCGGGTCATGAGTGTCGTGAGGGCTGCCATAGATTTCGACTTTTCCTGGCCAAGGTGCTGGGCGAGCCACTCGTCGCGGATGTTGTGCTTAAAAGCTTCTAGGGCCTCTGCATCCGGACAGTCGACGATTTGATTTTTCTTTGTCGGGAACCGTGTCCAGAATTGCCTGGCCGATTCCTCTGGCTGCTGAATTATGTGGCTCAAGTCATCGACATCTGGTGGTCGCACATAAGTGCCCTGGAAGTTGTCGAGGAATGCGGCTTCCAGATCTTCCCAACAGCCAATGGATTGTGCTGGCAGGCTGTTGAGCCAATGCCGAGCTGGTCCTTTGAGCTTGAGTGGGAGGTATTTCATGGTGTGTAGATCGCCACTGCGGGCCATGTGGATGTGCAGGAGGAAGTCCTCGATCCATACCGCAGGATCTGTTGTACCGTCGTATGATTCGATATTTACGGATTTGAAACCCTCTGGGATTTGGTGATCCATTACTTCATCTATGAAGCATAAGGGTTGTGCGGCGCCTGTGTACTGGGCTATGTCGCGACGCAGCTCAAATGAGTCTTGTCCGCTGTGTTCGGCCCGGCCGGATTTACTTTTATTGACGGTTATCGTCTCGCGTAGTGGCGCGCCCTCGTGATCCGTAGATCGATCTTGCGTGTTTTGCTTTGTCCTCCAATACATCTTGCAGGTCTAGCGTGTTTCCCCATGCCTTGACATTTTTATTTGAGTGGCGTCGGGGTGCAGGCTGAGCTTTTGGCTGAAATGCCTCTCTATCGCGGCCACAAGGTGGCCGATCAGCCGCGTCATACGCTGGAGATGTAGGTTTTAATGCTTCCTCCTCCAGTCGGGGTAGCAACATGCGCTTTGGGTAACTCTTGGAGGGGCGTTCGACTTCATATTCCTCGGCCGCAAGGACTTCAGTCCATCTGTCAGCTAGCAAATCTTGATCAGCTTGAAGCTGTTGTTGCTTTTTCTTAAGGCTATTTGTCGTGGCTATAAGCCAGCGCTTGGAGCGCTCTTGTTCGACGGGATCCTCAGGCACGACAAATTCATCATCGTCGAGGCTTGCCTCATCTTCGGAGGGAGGCATGTAATTATCATCCTCCGCCTCTCCATCTGCCGCTCTCTCGGGAGGGCTGGCTTATCCATCCTCATGCTCTAAATCTTGCTGGAGGGGATTGTCATCATCTTCGGCACTGTCCGGAGTGCAATTATCTCATGTGCCAGTATCACCGCTTTTGCCTTGGCGAGACTTAGAGCGGCGCCGCTGTCGTCGGCTCTTGGGTTGCTTCTTGGAGGGGTCATCCTCCGCTGTCCCGTCGCCATTACCTTCTTTGGGTGTGTCCACCATGTATATATCATATGATGAGGTGGCTGTCCAGTGCCCTGTGGGCAGTGGTTCCTGTTCGTCTCTTGCATCGTCGTCCATACCGTCGATGTCTTCGGAGTCAAAGTCGAGCATGTCGGTCAAATCGCCGACAGTGGCTACTAAGTGGGTGGTGGGTGGGCGGCGAATTTCTTCGTCATCCGCATCCCAATCCTGCCGGACATAGTTCGGCCAGGACTCTCCTGACAAGGAGAGAGTCCTTAATGAGTTCAGTATGTCGTCGTCCGCGGAGGTGAGCTCCATGATCGGCGCCCAGTCGGATTTGATAGGCACGAGCGCAGGCGGTTCGGAGTCCGTGGCCGGGGAAGATTCCGGCAGTTTGGCGTCACGGCTCTCGTGAAGGGTATGGTCGATACTTGGCTCGATCGCCGCTGAGAATGCGGCCTCCGTGGCGGGGTCTATCCACCTGTCCATGGATGGCGCAATTGGCTCCGAATTGAGGGTCGGAGCGGTTGCCGGTGCGGTCTCCTGAACATTGTCCGATGGTAGAGCTAAATCATGCTCATCGTGACTGTGCGACGCACTCTGCAGGGGCTCGAATCCGTCGAATATCAAGTCTCCGCGGATGTCAGCCATGTAGTTTAAGCTTCCAAACCTGACCTGGTGGCCAGGGGCGTAACTCTCGATCTGCTCCAGATGGCCAAGCGAATTGGCCCGCAGTGCGAAGCCGCCGAATACAAAGATCTGTCCGGGGAGAAAAGTCTCACCCTGGACTGCATCGCTATCGATGATCGAAGGAGCCATCAAGCCTAATGATGACGACACAGAGGAACTCTCAATTAAAGCACCAATGTCGGTGTCAAAACCGGTGGATCTCGGGTAGGGGGTCCCAAACTGTGCGTCTAGGCAGATGGTAACAGGGGATAGGGGACATGATGTTTTACCCAGGTTCGGGCCCTCTTGATGGAGGTAATACCCTACGTCCTGCTTGATTGTTCCTGATAATATGAGTAGTACAAGAGTTGATCTGCCACGAGATCAAAGAGGCTAAACCCTAGAAGCTAGCCTATGGTATCATTGTTGTTGTTGGTCCTACGGACTAAACCCTCCGGTTTATATAGACACCGGAGGGGGCTAGGGTTACACAGAGTCGATTACAAGGAAGGAGATCTACATATCCGTATTGCCAAGCTTGCCTTCCACGCAAAGTAGAGTCCCATCCGGACACGGGACGAAGTCTTTAATCTTGTATCTTCATAGTCCAACAGTCCGGCCAAAGGATATAATACGGCTGTCCGGATACCCCCTAATCCAGGACTCCCTCAGTGTGGGAGCCAACCGGCTGGGTCAAAACGGAATGCATGGCCGTGTTCATCGGGAGGGCTTGGACGGAACAGGCGATGGAAACGAGGCCTGGCGTACCGCAGAACGGAGGAAACGGACCTCCTACGGTCGAAACGGGGGTCCTGTTGATCGGGAGGGGTGTGGCGTACCGCGAAACGGATGAAACGGACCTCCTACGGTCGAAACGGGGGTCATGTTGATCGAGATGGGTGTGGCGTACCACAAAATGGACGAAATGGACCTCCTACGATCGAAATAGGGGTCCTGTTCACCGGGAGGGGTGTGGCGTACCGCAAAACGGGACTCCACGGGATACTGTTCGTCTCCACCGTCGACCTCCTCCAGCCTCCACGGGCTCCTGTTCATCCAGCCTCCACAACCATGCAACTTTCCACCGTTCTGTTATTATGACACGCTTCATCAGTGTCATATTGCTTGCATGATCATGTAGTTGACATCGTACTTGTGGCAGAGCCACCATTCATAATTCTTCATACACGTCACTCATGCATCATTGCACATCCCGGTACACTGCCGGAGGCATTCACATAGAGTCATATTTTGTTCTAGGTATTGAGTTGTAATTCTTGAGTTGTAAGTAAAATTAAAGTGTGATGATCATCATTATTAGAGCATTGTCCCAGTGAGGAAAGGATGATGGAGACTATGATTCCCCCACAAGTCGGGATGAGACTCCGGACAAAAAATAAAAATAAAAGAGGCCAAAAGGAAAAGAAAAAAGAAAGAAGGCCCAAATAAAAAAATAATGAGAGAAAAAGAGAGAAGGGACAATGTTATTATCCTTTTTCCACACTTGTGCTTCAAAGTAGCACCATGATCTTCATGATAGAGAGTCTCCTATGTTATCACTTTTATATACTAGTGGGAATTTTACATTATAGAACTTGGCTTGTATATTCCAATGACGGGCTTCCTCAAAACTGCCCTAGGTATTCATGAGCAAGCAAGTTGGATGCACACCCACTTAATTCTTTAGTTGAGCTTTCATACACTTATAGCTCTAGTGCATCCGTTGCATGGCAATCCCTACTCACTCACGTTGATATCTATTGATGGGCATCTCGATAGCCCGTTGATACGCCTAGTTGATGTGAGACTATCTTCTCCTTTTTGTCTTCTCCACAACCACCATTCTATTCTACATATAGTGCTATATACATGGCTCACGCTCATATATTGTGTGAAGATTGAAAAAGTTTGAGAACATCAAAAGTATGAAACAATTGCTTGGCTTGTCATCGGGGTTGTGGATGATTTAAGTATTTTGTGTGGTGAATATAGAGCATAGCCAGACTATATGATTTTGTAGGGATAACTTTCTTTAGCCATGTTATTTTGAGAAGACATGATTTCTTAGTTAGTATGCTTAAAGTATTACTATTTTTATGTCAATATTAAACTTTTATCTTGAATCTTTCGGATCTAAACATTCATGCCACAATAAAGAAAAATTACATTGAGAAATATGTTAGAAAGCATTCCACATCAAAAATTCTTTTTTATCATTTACCCACTCGAGGACGAGCAGGAATTAAGCTTGGGGATGCTTGATATGTCTCCAATGTATCTATATTTTGTGATTGCTCCATGCTATTATATTATCTATTTTGGATGTTAATGGGCCTATTTTTACACTTTTATATCATTTTTGGGACTACCTTATTAACCGGAGGCCCAGCCCAAATTGTTGTTTTTTGCCTATTTTAGAGTTTCGATGAAAAGGAATATCAAACGGAGTCCAAACGGAATGAAACCTTCGGGAACGTGATTTTCTCAACAAACGTGATCCAGGAGACTTGGATTGGGTGTCAAGAAACAATCGAGGAGGCCACGAGGCAGGGGGCGCCTACCCCCCTGGGAGCGCCCTCCACCCTCGTGGGCCCCTCGTTGCTCCACCGACCTACTTCTTCCTCCTATATAAGTCCACGTACCCCCCAAACATCCAGGAGCACCATGAAAACCTAATTCCACCGCCGCAACCTTCTATACCCGAGAGATCCCATCTTGGGGCCTTTTCCGGAGCTCCGTCGGAGGGGGCATTGATCACAGAGGGCCTTTACATCAACTCCATGGCCTCTCCGGTGATGTGTGAGTGGTTTACTTCAGACCTTCGGGTCCATAGCTAGTAGCTAGATGGCTTCTTCTCTCTCTTTGGATCTCAATACAAAGTTCTCCTTGATTCTCATGGAGATCTATTCGATGTAATCTTCTTTTGCGGTGTGTTTGTCGAGATCCGATGAATTGTGGGTTTATGGTCCAGATTATCTATGAACAATATTTGATTCTTCTTTGAATTCTTTTATGTATGATTGGTTTATCTTTGCAAGTCTCTTTGAATTATCAGTTTGGTTTGGCCTACTAGATTGATCTTTCTTGCAATGGGAGAAGTGCTTATCTTTGGGTTCAATCTTGCAGTGCTCGATCCCAGTGATAGTAGGGGAAACGACACGTTGTATTGTTGCCATCGAGGATAAAAAGATGGGGTTTATATCATATTGCATGAGTTTATCCCTCTATATCATATCATCTTGCTTAAGGCGTTACTCTGTTCTTATGAACTTAATACTCTAGAGGCATGCTGGATAGCGGTCGATGTGTGGAGTAATAGTAGTAGATGCATAATCGTTTCGGTCTACTTGTCACGGACGTGATGCCTATATACATGATCATGCCAATATATTCTCATAATTATTCGCTTTTCTATCAATTGCTTGATAGTAATTTGTTCACCCACCGTAATACTTATGCTATCTTGAGAGAAGCCACTAGGGAAACCTATGGCCCCCGGGTCTATTTTCCATCATACAAGTTTCCAAGATTTTATTTTGCAATCTTTACTTTCAATCTATATCATAAAAATACCAAAAATATTTATATTATTATTATTATTATTATCTCTCTCAGATCTCACTCTTGTAAGTGGCCGTGAAGGGATTGACAACCCCTTTATCGCGTTGGTTGCGAGGTTCTTATTTGTTTGTGTAGGTACGAGGTGACTCGCGTGTGGTCTCCTACTGGATTGATACCTTGTTTCTCAAAAACTGAGGGAAATACTTACGCTGCTTTACTGCATCACCCTTTCCTCTTCAAAGGAAAACCAACGCAGTGCTCAAGAGGTAGCAAAGGGTGTGGCAGCCCTCCCACCCCCCATTATTTATAGGGGAAGGGGAGAGGGGGCCGCCCCCCCCCCCCAGATCCCATCTATAAGGGGGGCGGCGGCCAGGGGTAACTTGCCCCCTAGACATGTGGGAGGAGCCCCCACCCCTAGGGTTTCCAACCCTAGGTGCCTTGGGCCACTTGGGGGCGCACTAGCCCACCAGGGGCTGATTCCCTCCCTTGTTCAGCCCACTAGGCCCATCGGGGCAGGTGGCCCCACCTGGTGGACCCCCGAACACCTTCCAGTGGTCCCGGTACAATACTGATAACCCCCGAAACCATTCCGGCGACTGAAACTGGACTTCCCATATATAAATCTTCACTTCCGGACTATTCTGGAACTCCTCTTGACGCCCGAGATCTCATCTGGAACTTCCAACAATCTTCGGTAACCACATACTATTTCCCATAATAACTCTAGCGTCACCGAACCTTATGTGTGTAGAACCTACGGGTTCGGGAACCATGCAGACATGACCGAGACATCTCTCTGGCCAATAACCAACAGCGGGATCTGGAGACCCATGTTGGCTCCCACATGTTCCACGATGATCTCATCGGATGAACCACGATGTCGAGGATTCAATCAATCCCGTATACAATTCCCTTTGTCTATCGGCATGTTACTTGCCCGAGACTCGATCGTCGGTATCTCTATACCTCGTTCAATCTCGTTACTGGCAAGTCTCTTTACTCGTTCCGTAACGCATGATCCCATAACTAACTCCTTAGTCACATTGTGCTCGTTATGATGATGCATTACCGAGTGGGCCCAGAGATACCTCTCCGTCATACGGAGTGACAAATCCCAGTCTTGATTACTGCCAACCCAACAGATACTTTCGGAGATACCTGTAGTGCACCTTTATAGCCACCTAGTTATGTTGTGACATTTGGTACACCCAAAGCATTCCTACGGTATCCGGGTGTAACATCCCAAATTTTCAATTTGGAATGTTATACATTAGATCATCTTTGCATATCATGTTTTATTGCATTTTGGTTGATCCTAGAAATTTCACGCAACTCAAGGACCCTCGGAGAGAGTTGGGGATTTCGTTATTTTCATATTTGAGTTTTCTCAAATTTGGAAAAATAGGATCATTTGATTTTATTTATTTTATCTTCAATTATTTCTATTACAAAAATATGAGAGAGGGAATAAAAGGACTTTCCCAAAATAAAGAAATATTGAGGATTTAATAATAAAATCAAATAATATTTTATTTTGGATTTATTTGCTATTTTATTTGAATTTAGGAAATATGCACGTTTTTCAAAATTGCATTTAGGCCCCAAATAAATGTTCATCCTGTGCGGCTTGATTTTAGAAGCCGGGGAAAATTTATCTCGGGATTTTTGGAGTCCGTTAATATTTCTTTTGTTTGTTTTTCTGCGCGAAAATTACTAAAAAAAGTGTGAACCGACTTAGAGTCGGTTTCGGCCCGGACTCCTACCGGTCGGGCCCTTTATATAGTGCCACCCCGGGGCCCGATTAGCCCAAGCCGCCGCCGCCCCGCAAACCCTAACCCTAGCCGCAGCACCCAGCCGCCGCTGCCGCCAGAGCCGCCGCCCGCCGAGGTTGCCCCGCCGCCTTTTAAAAAAAACCGTTCGGTTTTTCCGTCGGTTTTTCATCGGGTTTTTTAGATTCGTTTTTTTAGATAGATCGGTTTTTTTTCGGTTTAGTTTATTTAGCGAGCGTTCGCTCGTTTGTTCGTTTTAACAAACGCGTTCATCGTTTAGATCCAGATAACGAACGTCCGTTCGTTAATCTGTTCGTCGTTTTTCTTTTTCTCGGATTTTCGCGATTATTTCTGACCGTGATTTCTGATCCGATTTTCGTTTTAGTATAACTTTTTGCTCGTTTATCGGAATCAGGCGATTCAAGCACCTGGAGTTTCGTCTCGAAACCCTCTTTCCGTTTAACCAACTCAAACAAGTTTTTGCCTCTGTAAAATTTGACCTAGATCTAGAATAGTAAACAAAGCTTGTTTCTTTTGCCGTTTGTCTTTCGTTGCTTCGTTCGTTTTGATTCTTTTTGCCAACCGGAGTTCTTAAGTTGAACTATCTGGTTAGATCTCTTATTTGAGTTTTACCCGTGCATTAGATGAGTACTTATTGTATGCTTGTTTGTTTGCGATAGAGTACCCGGAGTGCGCCGCTTGCTACTTCGAATCGCTAGGTTTCGCGGATCATCAGCAAGGCAAGTAACACTTTGATCATACCTCCTACTACCCAGTTTTTATTGCATTAGATCAATCCTCACACATTGCATGATTAGAATCTAATTAAATTGTGGGTTTTGGGGAGAAGATGAGGTAGTACCTATTACCTATTTTATTATCAAACCCTGGGAGTTACTTCTACGTTTGCCTATATTGCTATGCTATGCTAGTAGACGTGGATTGGGTGAGTGTATCCATGACAGGTGTGAGATTGTTAAAAATTAATGGTTTATCTGAGGTGGCAACTTAAACACACATCTGGGTGGATTGAGGCACCTGGGTATTCCAGCGATTGCCTGTTTTCTTTTGGACCGCCACCGAGGCTCAAAGGGGTCATGAGATTATTCATACTAGAAACTTCTGTGTGCAGCCACAAGCTACTATGGGATCTAGCATAGTTGACTAAGTCGTGCGAACTCTTACAGTGGTAGACTAGCAGATGTAGGGGATGTAGGTGGTACGGTCTACCCATTCGTAAGGTGCTAGCACTTCTGAAAGACTATGTCTCGGTCATCCGTTTCTCAAACACCATGTAGTGCGAGAATCTCAACGGAGGAGATCGAGTCTTGTGGAGAAAAGTGCGCAAACCTATGCAGAGTGTATAAACTAATCATGGTTAGCCGTGTCCCCGGTGATGGACAACTTGAGTATCTAGTACTTGGATTATCATGTGAATCTCATCATGTTACTCTAATTAATTTTGTTGGGTTTTTAATGATGATACTTAATTGGGATTGAGAGGGTGTCTACACTCTCAGTGTTTAACAACTACCATGATAGTTAAATGAAATTTATTCCTTTGCAGTAGGGAAAAATTGGCTTTATGCAAAAACTGTAACCATAGAGCTTTCCACCAGCCAAATATGCATGTAGTATAGCCTTATTCTTTCATTGCTCTCTATGTGTTACCTTGCCAGCATATTCCATGTACTGACCTGTTTCGGGCTGCAACGTTCATGTTGCAGACTTTTCAGACGATGAGTAAGGTGCCTTTCGGTCGTGGTTCTATACTCAGTGATGCCGTTGGAGTTGATGGACTCACTTATCTTCCAAGCCTTCCGCTGTTATCGTTATTAGATGGCCTTAAGCCATATTTTATTGTAATAAGTTCTCTTGTGAGACATTCGATGTAATAAGTGTGTGATTGCTACTCTGTTATAAATCCTTCAAGTACTGTGTGGTGTCAGCATTACTGATCCAGGGATGGCACTAGAGCATAGAGATTGGACCGTTTGAGGTCTGGTCGCTACAAGATGGTATCAGAGCACATGCTGACTGTAAAACACGACCACTAAGCTAAAGCCCTAGATCACTACTCACTCTTCCCATTTTGACTCCTCATCTTTTCTACTCTTTTAGGATGGCGGATGCAAGGAACAAGTTTACACAACCAGATGAAGATACACCCTCTGGACGTCACTTGAAGGAAGTCACTATGTACCTGAACATCGGAGTACCAAGCTTCACCGGAACCTACAACGCCACTTTACCAGAAGAGGAGCGCTGGATGATTCAAGTTCAAGTTCCTGGAACGACGTTCATGCCAGTCACTGAGCCCATAGAGTTTTCCTTTGATGCACCAACCTGGAGTCTAGCAAAAGAGCATGGCAGCTCACATCGCCATGGGACGTATTGGAGAAGTTTACCGCAATGATCTCAAGGATACTATCTACCAGATTTGTGGGCGCTGAGATGAGCACTGGGAGATGACCAGCACCAAGAAGGATAGGTCAATTGTAGCTTTTATCCAGGAGTTAAACCAGCACATTCGACGTCAGGAGAACCAGATGTGCGCAGACATGATAGATCTGAAGAAGGCGAGGACAAGAATCAAGGAACTGGAGGAAGAACTCAAGGCTACATGTGAAGATTATGAAGAGGAAATCGAAGTACTAGTGGAGAAGAATGACGACCTGATCAAGAAGATCGGAATATTTATGGGAGACCCTACACTAGTAGAAGAAGACGGAGAACCCAAGGAGATTCGCCTGGAAGACTACATCATCATTGATGACACCGACTCGGATCCAGATGATAGTGATGATGACTATGTTGATGAAGCTCGAGCAAATATCATGGAGTCTGCAACCGAAGAATATTTCTAGTAGACCACCCCAACAGTAGTAGTAGTCCACCATGTAAATATAGTAGTCCGAGCACTTTTGCGATAGTTAGACCGATTGTATGCCCTTGTTTGATTGAATGAAGTGAATTGTTTGCTTTTGCCTCATGTGCATATGGGTAGTGTTTTCTCTTTAGACCCATCTCTATTCTTAAATCTCATCTTTTTTAAACCGATCAGATGCCTCCGAGACGTGACCCCGGATTTACCTTCCAACCGGAGCTCACTCAGTTGATCCAGCAGCAGAACACGTTGATGCAGTTGCTAGTCCAGAATCAAAATCAGGGAAACAACAACAACAACAACAACAACAACAACCCACCACCACCACCACCTGTTGATCACTTAGCCCGTTTTCTTAGGCTGAATCCGCCGGTGTTCTCCAGTAGCACCGAGCCTATAGTAGCAGATGATTGGCTCCGCAAGACAGCAAGGGAGTTGACCACAGCAGGATGCACAGATGAGGAAAAGGTGAAGTTTGCCGCACATCAGCTTGACGGACCCGCAGCATCATGGTGGGAGAACTTCACAGCCACTTTCCCTATCGACACTGTCACATGGGAGCAGTTTCAGCAGGCTTTCCGTACTGCACATGTTTCAGCAGGAGCTATGGCCATGAAGAAGCGTGAGTTTCGCAACTTGCGCCAAGGAGGACGGACAGTTGGCCAGTATGTGGAGGATTTTAGTAAGCTAGCATGTTATGCCCTAGATGACGTTGCTACGGACGCAGCTAAGCAGGAGAAGTTTCTGGAAGGACTGAATGATGAGTTGAGCATGCAGTTGATGGTAGCAACCTTCAATAACTACCAGGAGTTGGTAGATCATGCTCTTATGATTGAAGGGAAGAAGCGGTAGATTGAAAACCGCAAGAGGAAGTATGGACAAGGGAAGTACAATCCTGGAGCTCAGCAGAAGCCACATTTTACCCCTAGACCGGGAGGACATTTTCAGCATACCCATGGAGGAGGTACCTCGCACAATCATAATGGCCCCAAGAATGGTAATGGGAATGGAGGAAGCAACGGCCAGAACCGTACCGACCCATCAACCCTAGCCAAGAGAGACCTGAGCCAAGTCACTTTCTTTAAGTGCCAGAAGACCGGACATTATGCCAATGAATGTCCTGAATCCCAGAATGGAAATGGCAATGGAAGCTCTGGGAAGAAGTCGAACCCTTTCAACAGAGGACAGGTGAACCACGTAAACATGGAGGAGGTTGAAGCTCAGCCAGATGCAGTAATAGGTAAGTTTTGGTTAAGTCATTTACTGCAATCGTCCTTTTTGATACTGGTGCATCGCATTCATAAATCTCAAGGGGATTTGTGGATAAGTATAAACTGCCAACCCAAGCCCTTAGGTCACCCATGTTAGTAACCTCACCTGGAGCAGATGGCTAGTCTATGGTGTGATCGGTTACCATTAAGGATTGGTAACTATGTATTTCCCTCGGACCTAATAGTATTGGAATCTCAAGGATTGGATGTGATATTAGGCATGGATTGGTTATCGAAGTATGAAGGGAACATTGAATGCGCCAGTAAGTCAATTTCGCTTACAACGCCATAAGGAAGAAGGATCAAGTATGTATCCCGGCATGTGCCGAAGAGGACTCAAGTAAATTCCCTAACAGGAGTTGTGCAGGAGGAAGTACCAGTGGTGAAGGATTTCCCTGACGTATTTCCAGAGGAGTTGCCAGGCATGCCACCGGATAGAGATATTGAGTTTTTGTGAGCTTTTGCCGGGCACAGGGCCAATATCTAAGAGACCATATAGGATGCCCGCAAAGGATTTGGAGGAGATTAAGAAGTAGATTAAAGAGTTATTGGATAAAGGATATATTCGCCCAAGTTCTTCACCTTGGGGATCGCCAGTACTTCTAGTGAAGAAAAAGGATGGATCGTTAAGAATGGTTGTTGATTATCAAGGATTGAATGAAGTAACCATCAAGAACAAGTACCCACTACCGATGATCAATGATCTGTTTGATCGATTGCAAGGAGCTAAGGTATTTTCCAAGATCGATCTACGATCAGGATACCATCAGTTGAAGATCCGAGAACAGGATATACCTAAGACAGCTTTCACCACCAGGTATGGGCCGTACGAGTACACCGTTATTTCATTTGGACTGACTAACGCACTGGCATATTTTATGAACATGATGAACAAAGTATTTATGGAGTTTTTGGATAAGTTCATCGTAGTGTTCATTGATGATATCCTAGTTTACTCGAAGAATGAAGAGGAGCATAAGGAGCATTTGCATTTGGTACTTGAGAAGCTCAGAGAACATCAGTTATATGCCAAGTTTAGCAAATGTGAATTTTGGTTGAAGGAAGTTGGATTCCTCGGACATGTTATATCCGGAGAAGGTATAGCAGTAGATCCCACCAAGGTTGACACTGTGACAAATTGGGAAGCACCAACAATAGTTGGAGAGATCCGGAGTTTTCTTGGACTCGCAGGATACTAGCGGAGATTCATTGAAAATTTCTCGAAGATTGCGAAGCCTATGATGGAGTTGTTGAAGAAGGATACCAAGTTCAAATGGACAGAGGAATGTGAGGCCGGTTTCCAGGAGTTGAAGAAACATTTGGTTACATCACCTGTGTTGTTTTTGTCGGATCAGAACAAAGATTATGAGGTGTATTGCGACGCTTCACGTCGAGGACTTGGAGCAGTGCTTATGCAGGAAGGAAGAGTTGTTTCATATGCCTCACGACAGCTTAAGCCTCATAAGTTGAATTATGCCATGCATGATTTGGAGTTAGCAGCCGTAGTGCATGCATTAAAGACTTGGAGACATTTTCTCATTGGAAACCATTGTGAGGTGTACACGGATCACAAGAGTTTGAAGTACATCTTCACGCAGAAGGAGTTGAATCTCAGGCAAAGGAGATGGTTGGAGCGCATCAAGGATTATGATATGAGATTGCATTATCATCCCGGAAAGGCTAACATAGTAGCTGATGCGCTGAGTCGTAAAAGTCATGTCAACACCTTAATGACGGGAGATTTACCAAGGGAGTTAGCCGAAAATCTTCGTGATCTATGTTTGGAGATAGTTCCGAGAGGCTATGTAGCAGCATTAGAGATTCAGTCTACTTTGATCGATAAGACCAGAGAAGCCCAGAAGACTGACAAGGAGGTTGCCGC
This sequence comes from Triticum dicoccoides, assembly GCF_002162155.2. Lineage (NCBI taxonomy): Eukaryota > Viridiplantae > Streptophyta > Magnoliopsida > Poales > Poaceae > Triticum > Triticum dicoccoides. The sequence goes on from NC_041388.1 coordinate 97,102,982, forward strand.
TATAAAGGAGAAAATGAGCAAAGGAAAAGTTAAAGGATTTCGTGAGGATGAGCACGATACCTTATGGTTTGAAGATCGTGTTTATGTGCCCAATGACCCGGAGATCAGGAAGTTAATTCTGCAAGAGGCCCATGATTCACCATATTCGATTCATCCAGGAAATACCAAGATGTATTTGGATTTGAAGGATACTTTCTGGTGGACCGGAATGAAGAAGGATATTGCGGAGTATGTAGCAGTTTGTGATGTATGTCAGAGAGTAAAAGCAGAGCATCAGAAGCCAGCAGGATTGCTACAGTTGTATGTCTGCATGGAGTTCCAAGGATATACATGACCAGGATCGTATGTCTGCATGGAGTTCCAAGGAGCATTGCATCAGATAGAGGAACCCAGTTTACCTCAAAATTCTAGAATCAGTTGCACGAAACTTTGGGTACCAGGCTAGAGTTCAGTACGGCTTTCCATCCGCAGACAGATGGACAGACCGAGAGAGTCAATCAGATTTTGGAGGATATGCTGAGAGCTTGTGCGCTAGATTATGGATCTAGTTGGGACGATAATTTGTCGTATGCAGAGTTCTCTTACAACAATAGTTATCAATCCAGTTTGAAGATGGCCCCTTTCGAAGCCTTGTACGGAAGGAGGTGCAGGACCCCATTGTCGTGGGATGAAGTTGGAGACCGCCAGTTGTTTGGACCGGATTTGATTAAGGAGTCTGAACAGAAGGTGAAATCGATTCACGATAGGCTCAAGGTAGCCCAGTCCAGGCAGAAGAGCTACGCAGATTCGAAACGCAAGGAGACAGTTTACAAAGTCGGAGACCGAGTTTATCTTCGAGTATCTCCACTTCGAGGAGTTAAGCGCTTTGGAGTTAAGGGAAAGTTAGCGCCACGTTTTGTAGGACCATACAAGGTTTTGGAGCGTATGGGAGAAGTATCCTACATGTTGGAATTGCCCGAAGGATTGTAAGGAGTTCACGATGTATTCCATGTTTCCCAGTTGAAGAAGTGCCACGCAGAGATGGCTGATATACCGCTGAGAGATACAGTGCCGCTGGAAGCGATTCAGTTGGACAGTGATTTGACTTATGATGAGAAACCAATCAAGATTCTTGAGTATGCCAGCCGAGTCACCTGCAGCAAGGTTATCAAGTTTTGCAAAGTTCAATGCAGCCACCACACCGAGGATGAAGCCACCTGGGAGCAAGAGGAAGATCTGCTAAAGGACCACCCTCACCTATTTTCTAGCCAACCCGCATCTCGAGGGCGAGATTCATCTTAAGGGGGGTAGGTTTGTAACATCCCAAATTTTCAATTTGGAATGTTATACATTAGATCATCTTTGCATATTATGTTTTATTGCATTTTGGTTGATCCAAGAAATTTCACGCAACTCAAGGACCCTCGGAGAGAGTTGGGGATTTCGTTATTTTCATATTTGAGTTTTCTCAAATTTGGAAAAATAGGATCATTTGATTTGATTTATTTTATCTTCAATTATTTCTATTACAAAAATATGTGAGAGGGAATAAAGTGACTTTACCAAAATAAAGAAATATTGAGGATTTAATAATAAAATCAAATAAGATTTTATTTTGGATTTATTTGCTATTTTATTTGAATTTAGGAAAAATGCGCGTTTTTCAAAATTGCATTTAGGCCCCAAATAAATTTTCATCCTGTGCGGCTTGATTTTAGAAACCAGTGAAAATTTATTTCGGGATTTTTGGAGTCCGTTTAGTATTTCTTTGGTTTGTTTTTCTGCGCAAAAAATATTTAAAAAAAGTGTGAACCGACTTAGAGCCGGTTTCGGCCCGGACTCCTACCGGCCGGGCCCTTAATATAGCGCCACCCCGGGGCCTGATTAGCCCAAGCCGCCGCCGCCCCGCAAACCCTAACCCTAGCCGCAGCACCTAGCCGCCGCCCACCGCCGCTGCCGGACCCACCCGCCGAGGTTGCCCCGCCGCCGTTTTTTTAGAAAAACCGTTTAGTTTTTCCGTCGGTTTTTCGTCGGTTTTTTTAGATTCGTTTTTTAGATAGATCGGTTTTTTCCGGTTTAGTTTATTTAGCGAGCGTTCGCTCGTTCGTTCGTTTTAATGAACGCGTTCATCATTTAGATCCAGATAACGAACGTTCGTTCGTTAATCTGTTCGTCATTTTTCTTTTTCTCGGATTTTCCGCGATTATTTCTGATTGCGATTTCTGATCCGATTTTTGTTTTAGTAACTTTTCGCTCGTTTATCGGAATTAGGCAATTCAAGCGCCTGGAGTTTCGTCTCGAAACCCTCTTTCCGTTTAACCAACTCAAACAAGTTTTTGCCTCTGTAAAATTTGACCTAGATCTAGAATAGTAAACGAAGCTTGTTTCTTTTGCCGTTTGTCTTTCGTTGCTTCGTTCGTTTTGATTCTTTTTGCCAACCGGAGTTCTTAAGTTGAACTATCTGGTTAGATCTCTTATTTGAGTTTTACCCGTGCATTAGATGAGTACTTATTGTATGCTTGTTTGTTTGCGATAGAGTACCCGGAGTGCGCCGCTTGCTACTTCGAATCGCTAGGTTTCGCGGATCATCAGCAAGGCAAGTAACACTTTGATCATACCTCCTACTATCCAGTTTTTATTGCATTAGATCAATCCTCACACATTGCATGATTAGAATCTAATTAAATTGTGGGTTTTGGGGAGAAGATGAGGTAGTACCTATTACCTGTTTTATTATCAAACCCTCGGAGTTACTTCTACGTTTGCCTATATTGCTATGCTATGCTAGTAGACGTGGATTGGGTGAGTGTATCCATGACAGATGTGAGATTGTTAAAAATTAATGGTTTATCTAAGGTGGCAACTTAAACACACATCTGGGTGGATTGAGGCACCTGGGTATTCCAGCGATTGCATGTTTCCTTTTGGACCGCCACCCAGGCTCAAAGGGGTCATGAGATTATTCATACTAGAAACTTCTGTGTGCAGTCACAAGCTACTATGGGATCTAGCATAGTTGACTAAGTCGTGCAAACTCTTACAGTGGTAGACTAGCAGATGTAGGGGATATAGGTGGTACGGTCTACCCGTTCGTAAGGTGCTAGCGCTTCTGAAAGACTATGTCTCAGTCATCCGTTTCTCAAACACCATGTAGTGCGAGAATCTCAACGGAGGAGATCGAGTCTTGTGGGGAAAAGTGCGCAAACCTCTGCAGAGTGTATAAACTAATCATGGTTAGCCATGTCCCCGGTTATGGACAACTTGAGTATCTAGTACTTGGATTATCATGTGAATCTCATCATGTTACTCTAATTATTTTTGTTGGGTTTTTAATGATGATACTTAATTGGGATTGAGAGGGTGTCTACACTCTCAATGTTTAACAACTACCATGATAGTTAAATAAAATTTATTCCTTTGCAGTAGGGAAAATTTGGCTTTATGCAAAAACTGTAACCATAGAGCTTTCCACCAGCCAAATATGCATGTAGTATAGCCTTATTCTTTCATTGCTCTCTATGTGTTACCTTGCCAGCATATTCCATGTGCTCACCCGTTTCGGGCTGCAACGTTCATGTTGCAGACTTTTCAGACGACGAGTAAGGTGCCTTTAGGTCATGGTTCTATACTCAGTGATGCCGTTGGAGTTGATGGACTCACTTATCTTCCAAGCCTTCCGTTTTTATCGTTATTAGATGGCCTTAAGCCATATTTTATTGTAATAAGTTCTCTTTTGAGACATTTGATGTAACAAGTGTGTGATTGCTACTCTGTTATAAATCCTTCAAGTAATGTGTGGTGTCAGCATTACTGATCCAGGGATGACACTGGAGCACAGAGATTGGACCGTTTGAGGCCTGGTCGCTACACCGGGAGTTGCACAATCTCATGGTCTAAGGAAATGATACTTGCCATTAGAAAAGCTTTAGCAAATGAACTACATGATCTTGTGCTACGCTTAGGATTGGGTCTTGTCCATCACATCATTCTCCTAATGATGTGATCCCGTTATCAATGACATCCAATGTCCATGGTCAGGAAACCATGACCATCTATTGATCAATGAGCTAGTCAACTAGAGGCTTACTAGGGACATATTATGATCTATGTATTCACACATGTATTATGGTTTCCGGTTAATACAATTATAGCATGAACAATAGACAATTATCATGAAAACGGAAATATAATAATAACCACTTTATTATTGCCTCTAGGGCATATTTCCAACAGGCGTGCCTTCCTACGCGAGGGAGGGAGGAGCCCTAGGTGCGGGTGCTGATCCTGAGGCGGCACTGCTAGAGACACTGCCCCCCTGAGGCCCCGTGCGGAGTAGCTGCTTCTTTTTCTTGGGGATGGCCTCAAGAGGGTACTACGTGCCCTCACTGGCAGGGTCTTCGATTGCCGTGGCTTGGAAGGCGCGTGAGGGAGTCCTGGACTAAGGGGTCCTCGGGAGTCCGGCCTGTTAGCCATGGGCTGGACTGATGGGCTATGCAGATACGAAGATCGAAGACTACACCCGTGTCCGGATGGGACTCTCCTTGGCGTGGAAGGAAAGCTTGGCGACGGAATATGTATATTCCCTCCTTTTTAACCGACCTTGTGTAACCCTAGATCCTTCCGGTGTCTATATAAACCGGAGGACTTAGTTCGGATAGGACACTCATCATAGCCGTACAAGCTAGACCTCTAGGGTTTAGCCATTACGATCCTGAGGTAGATCAACTCTTGTAATACTCAAATTCATCAATATCAATCAAGCAGGACGTAGGGTATTACCTCCATAGAGATGGCCCCAACCTGGGTAAACATCGTGTCCCTTGTCTCCTGTTACCATCGACCTTAGACGCATAGTTCGGGACCCCCTACTCGAGATCCGCCGATTTTGACACCGTCATTGGTGCTTTCATTGAGAGTTCCACTGTGTTGTCGCCAAAAGTTTTGATGGCCCCTTTGATTGTCAATAATGACGCAGTCCAAGGAGGAACTTTCCTCCCCGGACAGATCTTCGTGTCCGGCGGCTTCTCACTATGGGCCAACTCGTTTGGCCATCTGGAGCAGATCAAAAGCTATGCCCTGGCCATTAGGTCAGATTTGGGATCTTAAACTACGTTGCGAACATCTGTGGTGACTTGATCTTCGCCGGATTCGAAACTGTGGTAGCCGCTCCCGGCCACCCCGATGATCATGACCTAAACTTGTCATCTAGCCGCATCCGGGAGATTGCTCCTGTAACCGCTCTGGCCCTAGATCCGAAGCAAGCTGCGCCATCCAAGGACGGGAGGATCAACCCCACCACGGAGGCTGCGGATTCCATGGCGTTGGAGCCACACATAGACTTAACCTCTCACGATGTTTTTGTCAACGGAACTCCGGACTCATCTCCGATCGTAAGTTCTGAACCACGTGAGCCCGCGGACGCCGAGCTTGATCGTTTATTGATCTTCGAATTTAGCGCCACAAACATCTTCCAGCACTTTCCCTTGGGCGGTGTGCTAAATTCCTTAAAGAACCTGTCCTTGGCGGAGGACTCACAGCCGAACTATATCCGGCTCGAACCAGGGGCTGACGGTGGAGAATTTTGCTCCCCACCCACCACCCACTTCATAGCCACGGTCGAGGATTCGACCGATACACTTGATTACGACTCCGAGAACATTGACGGTATGGACGACGATGCCGAAGACAACGAAGACCCCGTTGATACAGCTAATGAACAAGATAAATGGGAAGACGGGCAGGTTAGCCCTGGTAAACAGGCCACACATGAAGATTCGGAGGACGACAATTACCTTCCGCTCTACAAGGATGAGGTGAGCCTCGAAACCGAGGATTTCATCGTGCCTGAGGAACCTCTTGAGCAGGAGCGCTTCAAGCGCCAACTAATAGCCACTGCAAGGAGCCTAAAAAAGAAACAGCAGCAGCTTCAAGCTGACCAAGATCTGCTCAATGATAGATGGACCGAAGTCCTAGCCGTCGAAGAATACGGCCTTAGTGGCCCGGCCAAAAGCTACCTGCTACCTCTTGAGCACTGCGTTGGTTTTCCCTTGAAGAGGAAAGGATGATGCAGCAAAGTAGCATAAGTATTTCCCTCGCACCTAAACAAAACAAAATAAATCCTCGCAACCAACGCGATAAGGGGTTTTCAATCCCTACACGGTCACTTAGGAGAGTGAGATCTGATAGATATGATAAGATAATATCTTTTGGTATTTTTATGATAAAGATGCAAAATAAAATAAAAGGCAATGAAAATAACTAAGTATTAGAAGATTAATATGATAAAGATAGACTCGGGGGCCATAGGTTTCACTAGTGGCTTCTCTCAAGAGCATAGGTATTTTACAGTGGGTGAACGAATTACTGTTGAGCAATTGACAGAATTGAGCATAGTTATGAGAATATCTAGGTATAATCATGTATATAGGCATCACGTCCGAGACAAGTAGACCGACTCCTGCCTGCATCTACTACTATTACTCCACACATCAACCGCTATCCAGCATGCATCTAGAGTATTAAGTTCATAAGAACAAAGTAACGCCTTAATCAAGATGACATGATGTAGAGGGATAAATTCATGCAATATGATAACAAAACCATCTTGTTATCATCGATGGCAACAATACAATGCGTGCCTTGCTGCCCCTACTGTCACTGGGAAAGGACACCGCAAGATTGAACCCAAAGCTAAGCACTTCTCCCATTGCAAGAAAGATCAATCTAGTAGGCCAAACCAGACTGATAATTTGAAGAGACTTGCAAAGATAACCAATCATACATAAAAGAATTCAGAGAAGATTCAAATATTGGTCATAGATAAACTTGATCATAAACCCACAATTCATCGGTCTCAACAAACACACCGCAAAAGAAGATTACATCGAATAGATCTCCACAAGAGAGGGGGAGAACTTTGTATTGAGATCCAAAAAGAGAGAATAAGCCATCTAGCTAATAAATATGGACCCGAAGGTCTGAGGTAAACTACTCACACTTCATCGGAGAGGCTATGGTGTTGATGTAGAAGCCCTCCATGATCGATGCCCCCTCCGTCGGAGCTCCGGAACAGGCCCCAAGATGGGATCTCGTGGATACAGAAAGTTATGGCAGTGGAATTAGGGTTTTGGCTCCCGTATCTGATCGTTTAGGGGTACGTAGGTATATATAGGAGGAAGAAGTACGTCGGTGGAGCAATAGGGGGCCCACGAGGGTGGAGGGCGCGCCTGGGGGGTAGGCGTGCCCCCCTACCTCGTGGCCTCCCTGTTGGTTGCTTGACGTAGGTTCCAAGTCTCCTGGGTCTTGTTCATTCCAAAAATCACGTTCCCGAAGGTTTCATTCCATTTGGACTCCGTTTGATATTCCTTTTCTTCGAAACCCTAAAATAGGCAAAAATAGCAATTCTGGGCTGGGCCTCCGGTTAGTAGGTTAGTCCCAAAAATAATATAAAAGTGTATAATAAAGCCCAAAAATGTCCACAACAGTAGATAATATAGCATGGAGCAATCAAAAATTATAGATACGTTGGAGACGTATCAAGCATCCCCAAGCTTAATTCCTGCTCGTCCTCGAGTAGGTTAATGATAAAAACAGAATTTTTGATGTGGAATGCTACTTGGCATATTTTCAATGTAATTCTTCTTAATTGTGGTATGAATATTCAGATCCGAAAGATTCAAGACAAAAGTTCAATATTGACATAAAAATAATAATACTTCAAGCAAACTAACTAAGCAATTATGTCTTCTCAAAATAACATGGCCAAAGAAAGTTATCCCTACAAAATCATATAGTCTGGCTATGCTCTATCTTCACCACACAAAGTATTTAAATCATGCACAACCCCGATGACAAGCCAAGCAATTGTTTCATACTTTTGACATTCTCAAAACTTTTTCAATCTTCATGCAATACATGAGCGTGAGCCATGGACGTAGCACTTTAGGTGGAATAGAATGGTGGTTGTGGAGGAGACAAAAAGGAGAAGATAGTCTCACATCAACTAGGCGTATCAACGGGCTATGGAGATGCCCATCAATAGATATCAATGTGAGTGAGTAGGGATTGCCATGCAACGGAAGCACTAGAGCTATAAGTATATGAAGCTCAAAAATAAACTAAGTGGGTGTGCATCCAACTTGCTTACTCACGAAGACCTAGGGCATTTTGAGGAATCCCATCATTGGAATATACAAGCCAAGTTCTATAATGAAAAATTCCCACTAGTATATGACGGTGATAACAAAGGAGACTCTCTACTATGAAGATCATGGTGCTACTTTGAAGCACAAGTGTGGTAAAAGGATAGTAGCATTGTCCCTTCTCTCTTTTTTCTCTCATTTTTTTATTTTTTTTTAATTTTTTTATTTGGGCCTTTCTCTTTTTTTATGGCCTCTTTTTTTTCGTCCGAAGTCTCATCCCGACTTGTGGGGGAATCATAGTCTCCATCATCCTTTCCTCACTTGGGACAATGCTTTAATAATGATGATCATCACACTTTTATTTACTTACAACTCAACAATTACAACTCGATACTTAGAACAAGATATGACTCTATATGAATGCCTCCGGCGGTGTACCGGGATATGCAATGACTCATGAGTGACATGTATGAAAGAATTATGGACGGTGGCTTTGCCGCAAATACAATGTCAACTATATGATCATGCAAAGCAATATGACAATGATGGAGCGTGTCATAATAAACAGAACAGTGGAAAGTTGCATGGCAATATATCTCGGAATGGCTATGGAAATGCCACAATAGGTTGGTATGGTGGCTGTTTTGAGGAAGTTGTATGGTGGGTGTATGATACCGGCGAAAGGTGTGCGGTATTAGAGAGGCTAGCAATGGTGGAAGGGTGAGAGTGCGTATAATCCATGGACTCAACATTAGTCATAAAGAACTCATATAATTATTGCAAAAATCTACAAGTTATCAAAGCAAAGTATTACGCGCATGCTCCTAGGGGGGATAGATTGGTAGGAAAAGACCATCGCTCGTCCCCGACCGCCACTCATAAGGAAGATAATCAATAAATAAATCATGCTCCGACTTCATCACATAACGGTTCACCATACATGCATGCTACGGGAATCACAAACTTCAATACAAGTATTTCTCAAATTCACAACTACTCAACTAGCATGACTCTAATATCACCATCTTTATGTCTCAAAATAATTATCAAGCATCAAACTTCTCATAGTATTCAACACACTCATAAGAGAATTTTATTATTAATCTTGTATACCTAGTATATTAGGATTATTTAAGAAAATTACCATGCTATTTAAGACTCTCAAAATAATCTAAGTGAAGCGTGAGAGATCAATAGTTTCTATAAAACAAATCCACCGACGCGCTCTAAAAGATATAAGTGAAGTACTAGAGCAAAACTATATAACTCAAAAGATATAAGTGAAGTACATAGAGTATTCTAATAATTTCCGAATCATGTGTGTCTCTCTCAAAATGTGTGTACAGCAAGGATGATTGTGGTAAACTAAAAAGTAAAGACTCAAATCATACAAGACGCTCCAAGCAAAACACATATCATGTGGTGAATAAAAATATAGCCCCAAGTAAAGTTACCGATGGAAGTAGACAAAAGAGAGGATGCCTTCCGGGGCATCCCCAAGCTTTGGCTTTTAGGTGTACTTAGATTATCTTGGGGGTGCCATGGGCATCCCCAAGCTTAGGCTCTTGCTACTCCTTGTTCCATAATCCATCAAATCTTTACCCAAAACTTGAAAACTTCACAACACAAAACTTAAAGTAGAAAATATCGTGAGCTCCGTTAGCGAAAGAAAACAAAATACCACTTCAAGGTACTGTAATGAACTCATTATTTATTTATATTGGTGTTAAACCTACTGCATTCCAACTTCTCTATGGTTTATAAACTATTTTACTAGCCATAGATTCATCAAAATAAGCAAACAACACACGAAAAACAGAATCTGTCAAAAACAGAACAGTCTGTAGTAATCTGTAGCTAGCGCAATATCTGGAACCCCAAAAATTCTAAAATAAATATCTAGACGTGAGGAATTTATCTATTAATCATCTGCAAAAAGAATTAACTAAATAGCACTTTCCAAATAAAAATGTCAGCAGTTCTCGTGAGCACTAAAGTTTCTGTTTTTTACAGCAAGATTAACAAGACTTTCCCCAAGTCTTCCCAACGGTTCTACTTGGCACAAACACTAATTAAACACAAAAAACACAACCAAAACAGAGTCTAGATAAATTATTTATTACTAAACAGGAGCAAAAAGCAAGGAATAAAAATAAAATTGGGTTGCCTCCCAACAAGCGCTATCGTTTAACGCCCCTAGCTAGGCATAAAAAAGCAAGGATAGATCTAGGTATTGCCATCTTTGGTAGGCAATTCTTCAATGAGGCATCTACCGTCCTTAGGAATTTATTTCCTTTTATTGATTATCAAACTTTTAGGCACAAGATCGAAAAAATCATTGGCAGGAAATGGTTCCTTAATGATAGCAAAAAGATTAGGGTGAACACTTATAGATTTGAGATCCGTAGTTTCTTTGTTAGAGGTTTCACCTTTATTTTTAGGAACATACATAAGCTTGGCAATTTTAGTTGGAGGACTTGGAGTATTCTTTATGAAAGAAAAAGTGGTTCCCAAGTTGGTAATGATACCCTCAATTTTATCAATTCTAGTGGAGTCATGATTTATTCTTTCATTAACTATAGGTTCCTTCTCTTTAATATTTTTCAAAGTTACTCTTACTTTAGATCCATATTGGGTAATTTGGCTGTGGATCTTTTTATCGAAATTTTCAATTAAATCAACAGTAGCAACTTTATTTTCAATAATTTCAAGTTTTTTCATTACATGCTCCAAAGTTAACATAGTTCCATTAACCAAAAGAGGTGGTGAGCCAAACAAATCTATCATAGCATTGTAAGAATCAAAAGTATGGCTACCCAAGAAGTTCCCTCTGGTAATGGTATCAAGGATATGTATGTGCCAAGGAGTAATGCCTGCATAAAATTGCGAAGAAGAACGGAAGTAGATTGCTTCCTGGTAGATCTATTTTGAGCATTGCAAATTCTATACCAAGCGTCTTTTAATTTTCCCCCTCCATTTGCTTAAAACTTAGAACTTCATTCTCGGGAGACAACGGAGAAGATAGAGGACTCGCCATAACAACAAGCAAACGGGGAATGGGCAAAAAGAGGCAAATAGAGAAAGAGAGGGAGGATAGAGAGAGAGAGGGCGAATAAAAAAGTAAGGGTGAGGTGGGGGAGAGAAAAACGAGAGGCAAATGGCAAATAATGTAATGCGGGAGATAAGGGTTTGTGATGGGTACTTGGTATGTTTGACTTTTGCGTAGACCTCCCTGGCAATGGCGCCAGAAATCCTTCTTGCTACCTCTTGAGCACTGCGTTGGTTTTCCCTTGAAGAGGAAAGGGTGATGCAACAAAGTAGCGTAAGTATTTCCCTCAGTTTTTGAGAACCAAGGTATCAATCCAGTAGGAGGCTACGCGCGAGTCCCTCGCACCTACACAAAACAAATAAATCCTCGCAACCAACGCGATAAGGCGTTGTCAATCCCTACACGGTCACTTACGAGAGTGAGATCTGATAGATATGATAAGATAATATTTTTTGGTATTTTTATGATAAAGATGCAAAGTAAAATAAAAGGCAATGAAAATAACTAAGTATTGGAAGATTAATATGATAAAGATAGACCCGGGGGCCATAGGTTTCACTAGTGGCTTCTCTCAAGAGCATAGGTATTTTACGGTGGGTGAACGAATTACTGTTGAGAAATTTACAGAACTGAGCATAGTTATGAGAATATCTAGGTATGATCATGTATATAGGCATCACGTTCGAGACAAGTAGACCGACTCCTGCTTGCATCTACTACTATTACTCCACACATCGACCGCTATCTAGCATGCATCTAGAGTATTAAGTTCATAAGAACAGAGTAACGCCTTAAGCAAGATGACATGATGTAGAGGGATAAATTCATGCAATATGATAAAAAAACCATCTTGTTATCCTCGATGGCAACAATACAATACGTGCCTTGCTGCCCCTACTGTCACTGGGAAAGGACACCGCAAGATTGAACCCAAAGCTAAGCACTTCTCCCATTGCAAGAACGATCAATCTAGTAGGCCAAACCAAACTTATAATTCGAAGAGACTTGCAAAGATAACCAATCATACATAAAAGAATTCAGAGAAGATTCAAGTACTGTTCATAGATAAACTTGATCATAAACCCACAATTCATCGGTCTCAACAAACACACCGCAAAAGAAGATTACATCGAATAGATCTCCACAAGAGAGGGGGAGAACTTTGTATTGAGATCCAAAAAGAGAGAAGAAGTATCTAGCTAATAACAATGGACCTGAAGGTCTGAGGTAAACTACTCACACTTCATCGGAGAGGCTATGGTGTTGATGTAGAAGCCCTCCATGATCGATGCCCCCTCCGGCGGAGCTCCGGAACAGGCCCCAAGATGGGATCTCATGGACACAGAAAGTTATGATGGTGGAATTGGGGTTTTGGCTCTATATTTGATCGTTTCGGGGTACGTAGGTATATATAGGAGGAAGAAGTACGTCGGTGGAGCAACAGGGGGCCCACGAGGGTGGAGGGCGTGCCTGGGGGTAGGCGCGCCCCCCTACCGCGTGGCCTCCCTGTTGGTTGCTTGATGTAGGGTCCAAGTCTCCTGGGTCTTGTTCGTTCCAAAAATCACGTTCCTGAAGGTTTCATTCCGTTTGGACTCCATTTGATATTCCTTTTCTTCAAAACCCTAAAATAGGCAAAAAAAACAGCAATTCTGGGTTGGGCCTCCGGTTAGTACCAAAAATAATATAAAAGTGTATAATAAAGCCCAATAATGTCCAAAACAGTAGATAATATAGCTTGGAGCAATCAAAAATTATAGATACGTTGGAGACGTATCACTACCTGAAGCGTAGATTGCTACCCCAGGACGACGACAAGGCGCTCAAGCCCGTGCCATCATCGCACAAGGCGGCAGGTCGACCACAATTTGGTCCAGGTAAAGTGGCAACTCAAGCCGAACACCAGACCGCCCCACCTCACCGCAAAGGCAAGAACAAAACAGCTCAGGGTTGTGCATACGACCTTCAATAGAACTTGGGTAGTAGAGCAGGACACTCAAGAGTGATCTATGGATCGTGAGGACATACCTCGACACGCGACGACGGCCACCTATTTGGACGTGACAAACTTAGCCACGGCTAGGCCGAAAACCACAAATGGACTCCATCGAAGGTGCGTCACAGTGTGGCCCGACATAGAGGTGTCGCACACCCTCTTTACTTCACAGACGAAGTAATGAAGCATGTAATTCCCAGACGGGTTCAAACCTGTAAATATCGAATCATACGATGGAACAACGGTTCCCACGGTATGGATCGAGGACTTCCTCCTCCATATCCACATGGCCCGTGGAGACGACCTTCATGCCATCAAATACCTACCACCAAAACTCAATGGACCAGCTCGGTACTAGTTAAATAGTCTGCCAGAAAACTCCATTGGCAGATGGGAAGATTTGGAGGTCGCCTTTCGTGACAACTTCCAAGGAACATACGTCCGGCCGCCGGACGCCGATGACTTAAGTCACATTGTCTAGCAGCCCGGAGAGTCAGCCAGGAAGCTATGGACTAGGTTCTTAGTTAAAAAGAACCAAATCATCAATTGTCCAGACGCGGAAGCCCTTGCGGCCTTTAAACACAGCGTCCGGGATGAACGGCTTGCACGCCACCTCAGTCAAGAAGGACCTAGATCGATGACAGCCCTTACCGCTCTAATGACCAGCTTTTGTGCGGGAGAAGACAGCTGGCTCGCTCGTAGAAGCAATAGCGCCAGCGACTCGGGCACTTCTGAAATCCGAGACGGCAATGGCAAGCCACGACGAAGCAAGAGTCGCAATGATAATGAAAGATCACGCGACACAGCGGTCAACGCCGGATTCAGCAATCCCAAGCCCGGTCAATGGAAAAAGCCATTCAAGGCGAATAGAGACGGACCATCCAACCTAAACAGGATACTGGACCGATCCTGCCAGATTCACGGCCACCCCAATAAACCAGCTAATCATACCAACAGAAATTGTTGGGTCCTCAAGCAGGCCAGCAAGCTCAACACTGAACACAAGGGAAGAGGGCCTCCTGGCAATAGGGACGACGGAGTGGTTCACCAGCCAAATGTCGGGGGCCAGAAGCAATTTCCCCCCGAAGATCGATCAAATCCGGAGCAGAAATAGCAGTTCGGCTTCCGTTGCCCATCTCATATACCCGTTAAAACTGTATCGCGCATACATAACTACGCACTTAAGATACCATGGGCATTGGCGGAAGCATAATACGAACAAGTCTGCAAGCACTCTGGTAACATTTTTATCTACTTTCCTTGTTCTTTCTTCATTATCTCTTAAAAACAGGTGGCTCAAAGGAGAAACATCTAAGACCGACTCCATCGGAGTTCGGATCCGTACACTCACCTACGGGGCTACTTCCTTCAAGGATTCCCCTCACCGAGGACAGGCGGCGCAGAAGTGTGACAGGAGGTCCAAAATAACTTTTTGTAGACCGCACTCTTTTTTCGAGCCTGTAACATGCCTTTTTCCTCTACCTTCGACCCAGGGCATATCAAATAGCCGGGGTTGTGGCCTTTATATATATCAAGTAATCATTGGCATATCGCTCAGGTCCCAATTCGCATTATCTGAATTAATCATCCGCGTCTTTCCACAAATGAATACGCCTCCTATGGTTGTTTCACAGATATACCCTAGCTTAAACTTGTCAAGGGCTCGGTACGAGAACAAATGAGTTTCCAACAAAAGTCCGAACAGCTTTTACAGCGCACTTCGGCGTTGCGAGTTTGGCCTTATATGCATCAGCTCCGAATCATGTCTTGGGTCAATAGTTTGGTTGCCCGGCTCCTGTGCTTGCTATCCTATGTTCTGCTCTATCGGCTAGGGCAGTAAAGGGAGAACTACTGCGGTTGTGCTTCCGGTTCACCTGGCTCAGCACCTCAGTAGAGAAAGCCAAAAACTGACTGTCATGATGTGGCGAGAGCTGGTCAACCACTTGATGACTTATCGGAATCTCTAGTGATTCCTCCGTGTCACACGAAGGACCTCATTTCGGTCAAATATGTACACGCATCATATGAATAAGCCGCATACATATCAGGGGCTATGTCGTAGACCCACCATAAAACTCCTATGACTAAGTGAAAGTGTTAACGGCGTATAGTCTGGTTGCCTGGTTCGCCGCATTGACACCTCCTTCACGGACCAAGACGTTGGATCAAGAGTGATCAAATGCTTTTCCGAACACCCTCGTACTTTTCGAACACCCTCGTACTTCCTACAAGGGGGCTGAAGCCGACGACTAGAAAACTTTCGGATTATATTAAAACGGCCGCACAGGAGGAACACAAACTTTCGAAACGATATATAAAACAAATTAACTATAAAATTGTCTCGTACAATTCTCATACACCTCACTCGAACATTATGTCTTTAGAGCATTGACCCTCTATCAAGTGGGAGGCCACTAGGACGTCTTCAAAATAATGCTCCGGTTCGTGGCGGTCCTTTCCCTTGGGTGGACTCTTCATCGCAACATCGATGGTCTTCATCTTCCCCCAGAATGTCTTGACTCGGGTAAAGGCCATCTGTGCACCCTCGATGCACACTGACCACTTCACAGCGTCGATACGTGGCACCGCGTCAACAAGCCGCTGCACCAAGCCGAAGTACCTATTCGGAACAGGCTCAGTTGGCCATAACTGGATTATGATGTTCTTCATGGCAGCGCCGGATATCCTATGAAGCTCGGCCCACTGGGACATCTGCTCATTTAGCAACTGGGGGTGCTTTGACGCGCCGAATTGTGACTAGAAAAGCTTCTCCGTTGCATACCCCTCCCGCGTCTGGTAAAATTGCACCACATCGGAAGAACTCTTCGGCAAGTCTAAAAACTTGTCCGGAGAACTCCACAATTTGTTAAGCTAAGCCTAGTTCGGATCGCCAAACTTAGTCTGTAGAAAAAATGGCTTACCAGCCGCAATCTCCCCAGCTTGCCGGATCTCCTCACGGGTGGCTCTGGATTTAGACCGCGCTTCTCGTGCCTCTCGTAAGGCCTTGTCAATTTCAGCCGTTTTGGCTTCATTCTCCTTCTCAAGGAGTTCACAGCGGCTAGCAGCATTTTTTAGCTCGAGCCCCATCATGGATATCTTCTCCTCGTCTTGACGCCGAGCAGCTCATTCGGCTTTTAACTCAGTCGATGCCTTTTCGGCAGCCGCATTACTACATCGGGCTTGCTCCTTGGCCCGGGCAAGCTCCACCCGAAGAATTTCAATGGCGGCAGCACCATATGCAGCCATGAATATTATAGTATATAACTTTCAGCATCATGCTTATATCACAACAATGTATGTGAAGGGACTGCCCCGAATAGATACCTTGTGATTCGTCAAGACGCATATTGATTAACGCAATGTCATCCCCGACCATATCAAGCTTCCGTTGCAGCTCGGCAATATCCGTAGTCTGGGAAGTAGCCAGGGGGAAGCAGCCTGTGTTGAAGTTAATCAGATTAGTCCTTGAATATTTCTTCTTGATCCTCCGTTCGCCTCCCATGGGAAGCCAACCCGAGTCTCAGGGGCTACTATCTATACACAGGTGTATTTTGTGAATAAAACACAATTGTACATATTACAATACAAACCTCGAAGCCTCTTAGTAGGCTCGCAAAGGCCTCATCCAATCCGCTATTCGCAGACTGGACCTTTTCAACCACCGTTCCCATCAAGGTATGATGTTCCTCTAAGACGGACGCCTGCCGCAGCATGTTCGTCAAGATATCCGGCGCCTCTGGGTCTCCGGAGGCTGCCGTAGGGGTATGGCCGCCCTTTGAAGGGATCCGTTCATTCGTATCTGGTTGTATACCGGATTGTTCGGGGCCCTCATTGTTGTTCCCCGGACCCTGGGCCACCGAAGTATCACCTTCGGGTAATGTCTTCATCATCCCTTGCACCCCTTGTTGGTCGGGGGAGACCCTCCGCGACGACACCTCGAAGTCGTCCGCCCTATTGGACGGAGAGGCCGGTGGGGGTGTCTCGCTTTCCATCATCTCTGGGAGAAGGTCCCCCGAGGAAGAGGATTGTTGAGGAAGACTACGTGCTGAGCTGCAAAAAGTATATATCCCAGGCATTATAAGAAAAGAACGGGGCATGTTTAAAATAGCCTTGTTCACTTACGATTTGGCCTAAGGCTTGTCCTCATCATGAGACTGCGCTTCGACGTCCTCCAAGCCTGAGCCACCCACCTGAGGCATCTTGCCTCGCTTAGGAGCCTGCTTCTCCCAATCTTCGAAGGCAGCCCTTTTCTTCCTAGGAGGGAAGGAGACTGTGATCCCCCCCTTCACTTTTGTCTTCGGGTGAGGGGACACAAAGTCCGACGTACCCCTAGAATAGGGGCCATCTTTGGTCCTCTCACTCTCCGCCTCGCCCTCCCTCACAGGCATCTGGTATGGTGCCAGGGCCAGCATCCTTGTTAGAACAGGATTCGCTGGGCCCTCGGGCAGAGGGGTCGGACACATAATTAGTTCTGCTTTCTTTATCCAGCCCTGGAAGAAGATAGCTTGATCAGTACCATATTATGGTATGCATAATTACAAAGTGTTCGGGATCCAAGTGCTTACCGGGGTATCTGGACAGTTGTAGTTAAGGCCAGCGTCCTTGGTAGTGTCCGGCCAATGTTTTCGCTTCCCGGAAAATAACTTCCACATCCCTTTGTGTGTGGTACCGAAGAAGTGTTGGAGGGTTTGTGGTCCTTCAGGATTAAGCTCCTACATGCGGCGAGACCTACGCTGGCATGGCAAGATTCGGTGAACTAACATCACTTGGATCACGTTGACAAGATCAATGTCTCTCTCGAGGAGGGTTCGGATGCGGCTTTGTAAAGTCTACACTTCATCAACTGATCCCCAGTCCAGCCCCTTGTTGACCCATGATGCAAGCTGTAATGGTGGGCCAGGATGGAATGTGGGTGCAGCTACCCACTTGGTGCTGCGGGGCTCCGTAACGTAAAACCACTCCTACAGCCAGTGATTGGAAGTTTTGGTAAAAGAACCTCTTGGCCAAGGAGTGTTGGTGAGTTGGCTGATCATAGCACCGCCGCACTCCACCTGTTCCCCGTCGACTACCTTTGGCTTCACACTGAAGGTCTTGAGCCATAAGCCGAATTGTGGGGGGATTCGAAGGAAGGCCTCGCATGTAATGATAAACGCCGAGACGTGGAGGATAGAGTCCGGGTCTAGGTCATGAAAATCTAGTCTGTAATAAAACATTAGCCCCCAAACGAAGGGGTGAAGAGCGAACCCTAGCCCCCGGAGGAAGTGGGAGATGAATAGGACCCTCCCGCCAGATCTTGGGGTCGGAATAACCTAATCCTTGAGCAAGAAGCCTGCGGTGAACCTCCGCGGTCAAATATCTGGCCGCCCGAAGCTTTGTGATATCCTCCTCTATAACAGAGGAAGCCACCCATCGGCCTTGAAAGCTGGGTCCGGGCATGATGGGGAGGCTTGAAACGATGAGGTCGAACCTTGGGTGCTAGAGCTCGAGGTTGGGAAGGCTGAGGAGAGGTTTGGCATAAAAGGATGGCCCTTGGTTCCTTTATAAAGGCTGCGGGTATTGAACGCCTCCTCCTAAGCCTAAGAACGTGCCTATTCCTAAGGAATCTTTCCCATAGGACGGTTGGGTTACCCATGCTCATATTGATGAAAATCCCGCAATAAGGGGACACGATCTCTGCTTCGACAAGACGTGCCAATAAAAACCACGCCCCGAAACATGGAACGGCGGGACGGGAAACAGTTCGAAATAATGACCGGGAAGCGTGACATCACATTACTAAAGTTGTCAGCATATTGGATTCGTGGAATACTATACTTTCTATGGCTGCATGTTGTAGATCCGGACACGATCAATTCGTCTGAAGACTATTTTGGAGTTCAGAAGGAGGAACCCGCCTTGCAATGCCGAAGACAGCACTATGCACCGGATACCTTATCATTGAAGCCAGGTTCAGGGGCTACTGAGGGAGTCCTGGACTAAGGGGTCCTCGGGCGTTCGGCCTGTTAGCCATGGGTCGGACTGATGGGCTATGAAGATACGAAGACCGAAGACTGCACCCGTGTCCGGATGGGACTCTCCTTGGCGTGGAAGGCATGCTTGGTGACGGAATATGTATTTTCCCTCCTTTGAAACCGACCTTGTGTAACCCTTGATCCTTCCGGTGTCTATATAAACCGGAGGACTTAGTTCGGATAGGACACTCATCATAGCCATACAAGCTAGACCTCTAGGGTTTAGCCATTACGATCTCAAGGTAGATCAACTCTTGTAATACTCAAATTCATCAATACCAATCAAGCAGGACGTAGGGTATTACCTCCATAGAAAGGAGAATCTTATCTCCTTATAAGGGCAGTGAATATTGAATGCCACCCCACTCGCCTCAAAATTCGCCCGCTCTTGAGGGCTGTGTAAATGGCATGGTTGGGTTACCCACACCCGTATTGATGAGAATCCCATAATAAGGGGACACGGTCTCTGCTTCGACAAGACGTGCCAATGACAACCACATCTCGAAACGTGGAGCGGCAGGCAAAAAACGGTTCGAAATTATGACCGGATGGACGTGATGTCATGTTGTAAAAGTTGTCAGCGGATTGGACTCATGTATTATTATATTCTCTCTATGATTGTGTGTGGTTTGTGTTATAGGTCCGGACACGATCAATTTGTCCGAAGACTACTTTGGAAGTTCGAAAGGAGGAACCCGCCTTGCAATGCCGAAGACAGCACTACGCGCCGGATACCTTGTTATTGAAGCCAGGTTCAGGGGCTACTGAGGGAGTCCTAGACTAAGGGGTCCTCGGGAGTCTGGCCAGTTAGCCATGGGTCGGACTGATGGGCTGTGAAGATATGAAGACCGAAGATTGCACCCGTGTCCGTATGGGACTCTCCTTGGCGTGGAAGGCAAGCTTGGCAACCGGATATGTAGATTCCCTTCTTTGTAACTGACCTTGTGTAACCCTAGATCCTCCCGGTGTCTATATAAACCGGAGGACTTAGTCCGGATAGGTGACTCATTATCATAACCATACAAGCTAGACCTCTAGGGTTTAGCCATTACGATCTCGAGGTAGATCAACTCTTGCAATACTCATATTCATCAATATCAATCAAGCAGGACATAGGGTATTACCTCCATAGAGAGGGCCCGAATCTGGGTAAACATCGTGTCCCTTGTCTCCTGTTACCATCGACCTTAGGCGCATAGTTCGGGACCCCCTACCCGAGATCCGTCGGTTTGACACCGACGGCGCGCTCGAGGGAGCACACCACATCTCTTTCTTCGCAGGGGACTATGATGATTCCGCCACTTCCTGGCATCTAGAGTATGTTGTAGCCATGGTGGGTCACTGCCATGAACTTGGCTAATGTTGGGTACCCGAGGATGGCATTGTAAGGCAGACAGATATGGGTGAAAGCACAAGTGCTCCCTGGGTGATTTTGGTAATTAATGTCAACATATCTCTTGTTGGACTAATGTTTATACCTAGTATGTTTCAGACAAGTTCAACAATGGAGTGGCATGGACTATAGGATGTGGAACCCCTTCAATATGCTAAGGACAAAGGATTGGCTCAAGCTCAAAGCTCAGGACTCTACATTTTTTCTATTTTAGTGATCCAAGATCACATTGAGTCCATAGGAAAGCCAATACTATTAAGAAGGGATGAGGTGTTGCTTAATGAGAATCTTGCTCAAAGTGCTTAGTGATATGCTCCAAAGCCCTCAACCACTTTCTCACTTCCACATACATCCTAAACCAAAAAGTCCAACCTGGCCCCGCTGAAGTTTCTCATCCGGGGCCATCGAGTTCAGTTGAGATAGCCAGTGCCAGAAACCCTAATCAATTCGGTCTCATCGATAGGGATCTCGGTCTCACCGAGATGGGGTTGCAAATTCTCTGTTTCCTTTTGTAACGTTTCGGTCTAACCGAGATGAGCGATCGGTCCCACCGAGATTGCAATGCAAACTCTCTGTTTCCCTTTTGTAATGTTTCGGTCCAACCGAAAGAGCGAATCGGTCCCACCGAGTTTGCCTAACCAACTCTCTGTTTTGCTATTACCAAAATCGGTCTCACCGAGTTTGTGTAGTCGGTCTCACCAAGATTACGTTATGCCCTAACCCTGATGACATCGGTCCCACCGAGTTGACATGTCGGTCCCACCGAGAATCCTAACATTCACATTTTGAACTAAATCGGTCCCACCGAGTTTAATGATTCGTTCCCACCGAGTTTGGTGATTTGTGTGTAATGGTTAGATTTTGTGTGGAGGCTATATATACCCCTCCACCCACTCTTCATTCGTGAAGAGAGCCATCAGATTATGCCTACACTTCCAATACACATTTTCTGAGAGAGAACCACCTACACTTGTGTTGAGGTCAAGAAATTCCATTCCAACCACATAAATCTTGATCTCTAGCCTTCCCCAAGTTGCTTTCCACTCAAATCTTCTTTCTACCAAATCCAATCCTATGAGAGAGAGTTGAGTGTTGGGGAGACTATCATTTTAAGCACAAGAGCAAGGAGTTCATCATCAACACACCATTTGTTACTTCTTGGAGAGTGGTGTCTCCTAGATTGGCTAGGTGTCACTTGGGAGCCTCCGACAAGATTGTGGAGTTGAACCAAGGAGTTTGTAAGGGCAAGGAGATCGCCTACTTCGTGAAGATCTACCCTAGTGAGGCAAGTCCTTCGTGGGCGACGGCCATGATGGAATAGACAAGGTTGCTTCTTCATGGACCCTTCGTGGGTGGAGCCCTCCGTGGACTCGCGCAACTGTTACCCTCCGTGGGTTGAAGTCTCCATCAATGTGGATGTACGATAGCACCACCTATCGGAACCACGACAAAAACATCCGTGTCTCCAATTGTGTTTGAATACTCCAAACCCTTCTCTTTACATTCTTGCAAGTTGCATGCTTTACTTTCCGCTGCTCATATACTCATTGCATGCTTGCTTGATATGTATTGTGTTTGTTAAACTTGTGCTTAAACTCCACTTAAACTTAAGAATATTAAAAAATGTAACTTTTTGCACTTAGTGTCTAATCACCCCCCTCTAGACACCTCTTCTCGATCCTTTCAGCATGGGTCAAATGATGTAATATATATGTTCCTATTTTATATGATCCGCAACCTTAGAACTATTAATCTTATCACTAGAGGCTTCTTCGTGGGCGACGGCCGTGATGGAATAGACAAGGTTGCTTCTTCGTGGAGCCTTCATGGGTGGAGCCCTCCATGGACTCGCGCAACTGTTACCCTTTGTGGGTTGAAGTCTCCATCAACGTGGATGTACAACAGCACCACCTATCGGAACCACACCAAAAATCTCCGTGCCTCCAAATTGCGTTTGCACACTCCAATCTTATCTCTTTACATTCTTGCAACTTGCATGCTTTACTTTCCGCTGCTCATATTCTCTTTGTATGCTTGCATGTTTGCTTGATATGTATTGTGTTTGTTTAAACTTGTGCTCAAACTCCACATCAACTAAAGGAAATTAAAAACTGCAACTTTTCTTGATTAGAGTCTATTCACCCCCCACCCTCTAGACACCTCTTCTCGATCCTTTCAATTGGTATCAGAGCATTGATCTCCATTGCCTTAGTCTAAACACCTTTGGAGGAAGATGGATGTGTCTACTTTGGGGAGTCCTAGATGTAGAGTGCCTATTCTTGATGGAGAATATTTTCATGAGTGGAAAAATGAATGCTTGAGATTTTCAATGAATATCATTTGAACAAGTACATTACTAGCCCTTGTGCACCTCATGTTGATCCTTTGCATCCTACCCTTGATGAGTCTAATGACATGATCCGCAACCTTAGAACTATTAATCTTATCACTAGAGGCTTGCCTAGAAACTTGATTGAATGTTTGCCTACTATTGATTGTGCCTACACTATATGGAGATTCCTTGAGAAATGTTTTCCAAACTATTCCCCGAAGAACTTAGATGAGATTCTTTATAAGTCCACTGCCTTGATTAAGATGAGTTCCAATGATCCCAAATTTGGTGAATCCTTATTTGAGCTTACTAATCTTACAAGTGCCAAAGGAGATGTTGGAATCATTAGCAATATCATTTCCAAAGCTATTAGAATTCATAAAGATAACCATAGAAATGATCATTTATCTAATGAATTACCCTCTCTAGGAATTGATCAATCACATGATGATGTTGAACATGTATACTATGATGATGACCGTGACTATGATCTTAATGATGCAATGAGACACTTCGGTCTTATTGGAAATCTTCGCGGCTACATGGCTGGTGGAAAGGAATGGGTTCTTGATAGTGGATGTACTGATCATATGACCGGAGATAAAGATATGTTCTATGAGCTTGCTGAAAACGACGACCCTCGAAAGTATGTCACCTTTGGTGATAACTCAAAGGGTGACGTGGTTGGCCTAGGTAAGGTGGCCATCTCACATGATAGCTCCATACAAAATGTCATGCTCGTTGAATCTCTTGGGTACAATTTACTTTCAATATCTAGGCTTGCTGATTTCGGTTTCAATGTCCTATTTACTGAGGTAGATTGCCAAGTGTTTCGTAGAGACAATCATAAAATGGTCTTTACCGGTATACGTAGAGGTGATCTTTACATTGTTGATTTCTCAAAAAAGGCTCAACCTAGAACTTGCTTAATTGCCAAATCTTCTAAAGGCTGGTTGTGGCATAGAAGGCTAGGTCATGTGGGCATGCGAAATCTTGATAAGCTTATTAGAGGTGATCACATCCTTGGTGTAAAAGATGTCATATTTGACAAGGATAGACTTTGTAGTGCTTATCAAGCAGGGAAACAAGTTGGAGGGAGTCATCGCACAAAGAACATCATGACCATGAGAAGACCACTCGAGCTACTTCACATGGATCTCTTTGGTCCAAATGCCTACAAGAGTCTCGGTGGTAACTCATTTGGACTAGTCATAGTTGATGATTTTTCAAGATTTATGTGGGTGTTCTTTCTTGATGACAAATCACAGGTGCAAAAGATCTTCAAAAACTTCGCTAGGAAGGCCCAAAATCAATTTGACGTAAAGATTAAGAAGGTTCGGAGTGACAACGGAACGGAGTTCAAGAACGCAAATGTGGATACCTTTCTTGACAAAGAAGGGATTTCACATGAGTTCTCAGCAACGTATACACCCCAATAAAATGGAGGTTTTGAGAGGAAGAACCGGACTTGTCGGGGATATACCCCGCGGTATAAACCGCCGGATGTATGACCCGGCTAGAGTTTGGCGATTCACTGACGACCCACTTGGACATGGCGGTTTACGATTCATCAGTAATCCGGTAGGCGGGTCAGAGGAGCGACAAGACCCGGTGGCCCAACGGGCGGTTTATGGAAGGCCGGATCACGCTATGGTGGGTCGGTTTAAGAGAAAAGGGCGTGAGGAATATTTACTTTACAAGGAAGACCCGGACTTGTATCCGGTTTGTATTAGAGATAGATTAGTCCTTATCCTAATAGGACTCCACATGTAACCCTCCCCTTCAACATATATAAGGAGGGGCAGGGCTCCCCAAAGAGGGACAGGTTAGAAAGGACAAGCTAGAAGCTACAAGCAAGAAGAAACAATCTTAGGGCTAGACACAAAGAGGATAGCCGGTTTACGGCGACTCCCTCGTGATGATAATGAGACCTAGCCTCAAACAGCATGTAGGGTTGTTACCGGATGATGTTTCCCGGGGCCCGAAGCTGTCTAAATCCCTGTCTTGTGTTGCGTCTCTCGATTCCGCTCAACCCCTCTCAAGCTACCACATAGATGCGTTGGCCTCGCGACTAAGTCCTTACACTAGGACATCTGCCATGACAAATCCACGACAGTTGGCGCCCACCGTGGGGCCTGCGCACGGTGGTGATGAGTTCTTGAAGGGATCTTTTACTGAGGATCGAGAGGCTCATGATCGGCCAGATGAAGAAAAGCCGGTAAGAAGAATCTACATCGAGTCCGTGTTCAGTCATCAGAGATCAAATCAATTTTCATCTCAGAATCAAGGACAGAAGAAAAATCTGCAAATAGCGCACAAGGCAACTCCTGTCGGTTTGATTTTCTCCTCGTCAAGGGCCAACGAGATCGTCTAAAAAAATCACACGTGGCCGGTACAAGCGACAATGGAGAACAGAAGTCAGATCGGTTCGGATCCGATTCAGATTGAGAAAGAGAAGAAAAAAGTACAACAGCGACATCCGCGCGCAAGGATCGGTGTTTACTGATCCAAACATGCAGGCAAGATACTGTCTGCCCTGCCCTTCCATCCATGATGTCACCAGATGACAAAAACTGCACACGGATCGACGCAAATTGCTCGTATTAGTATTCATGCATGCAGGAGTTCCTCTGGATTAACCGGTTCTAAGCCTTGCCATCTACGTGAGGGCTATTGTCCCAGAGTACTAGTTGTTCCATAGCCGGCCCCGATGCTGGAAAGGATACAGATCCGGTTTAAAAAAAAGGAAAACAAACTACGACCCGGAAGTTTGGGCGTGAAACTCGTTTTTGACTGGTTTCCATCGGGCCGGTGGCCCCTGAGCCGCCGCCGCTCTCCATGTCCGAGTCCGGGTCCGCCTCCACTTGCGAGCCAGTCTGTCGCGTCAAATCATCAGCGACCAGATTACCTGCAACTCACAAGGGAGTCAAGTCCCGAGTTATTTTGTTTAAAAGGGAAAGGGGTTATGGTGCTACGGCCACATCAGATATTTGCTATATCTTTGATTCTCAGTATTCGCGTTCATCCGACCAAAAAAAATCCCGTGATGCGATCTGCAAGTCTCGGTGATCACATCAAAACAAAAGTAAAGGAGATGTACGCCCAGAGTCCCAAGCATGCATGTACCACCAAGCCGGCGTACACACGCACGTCATCCAGGGCAGGTCAAATCAAGAAGGAAAAAGGCCAAGCCAAGTACATCAACACATACTTTGTTGATGCCCTACCGCGGATGGCGCGCGCTGAACCGGCCACGGCCGCGCCCCTCCAAGTCGTTTCTACCACGGCCGGCTTCAACAACAACTTCGACATCCCCTGTTGACAAATTTCGGAGTCCATCACACCAAGCTTCACCAACATCGTGATCTTCTTTGACTCGAGCTAAGAAGGCTCGGATCATGCCACCTCCGGTTCAGCAATCTCGCGCCTCGAAGTCTTCGAAATGCCGGCTCTCGCCGCTGTCTTGAGCCGTCAGTCAGGTTACCTGCTTACGACTCCCGCTGGACCATCTCCGACTTCGCCGGCTTATGCCACATCATAAAAACAAGCTAAGTCACTTTTACATTTAAATTTCATTTTTTTCCAGCCAATTAAATATATCCGGCACCTTTGAGTTAATCTTGGGGGCTATCATTTCTTTTCATAAAGTTGAGTCGTAAGGTTACCAAAGAGGAATATTTGCCACGATGCACAGTTCAAACATGGGTGCCCTACATATTAGCGAAATAATTTTATGTTCGTTCTTTACTAAGTCAGATGCAATTCGTAACCGACCAAGTAGTGGGTATGGTATTGTCAATCGACTCTGATGCTTATCATGGACTTTGTCGACCTTGAGCATATCATATTCCACGAAAAAAGTCCACGCGTGAGCCTACTTAGTCGAGTCAAACGATTAACAACTTGAAACAAGTTGACAAAGTCATCAAAATTATTATTTAATTTTGTTGTATATATCACGAACGGTGTAATGCATTCATGTGTTTTATTTCAGGAACAAAGAGCTTGAAGACGACTCCTCGAGTCGCCTCAAGCCTCGGGGGCTATCAAGCCAGAATTTGTGAAAAAATGGACTTTGTTCAATACCAAAACACAAGTTCACATACTCTCCCGTCCGCGCCGGCTTACAATGCCGTGCCCGGTTCATCTGTCTAAGCCGTCTCTGAAACTGCAGCCGTCTTTATCGTCAGTCTCTCGCGGCCTGGTCTACATCAACATACCGGGCCGCACCTGTCTGCATAAGCTGGTGATTGGGCACACAAGTCGCCGCCACTACAGTTTGGTTAACTTCAAATCGCCAGTTGGAAGGAACCATTGGCCGAGTTGCTGACACGGCTCATACGGGATCATTTATAACCCGCCGCAGTCACCTCAACCTTATGTGGATTTACATCGTGCTATCAATACCAATGATATACAAGTTATGTCAGTTTATATCATGGTCAAATATGAAGAGTTTCAAGCCAACTCCTCGAGTCACCTTGAGACTCGGGGGCTACGATGACATGACTCAGCAAATCTTGCTAGTTTCAGCAAATTTAAGAACCCCAGGACGATGGAGGGAAAGATAACCCGGTCCAGGAGGCTACTATTATTTGAAGGCCGTCAGAAAATTTCCGGCTTAGAAAGTATATGACAGTTACAAAATCCCGGCTCAATGAAGAAGTTCCGGATCATCAGAAAGGATTCCGGTTTAAAATCCGGCTCAAGGGAAGTCAGTCTCACTGAAGCTCTCAAGTATCCGGTTTACAATCCGGTTCAAGGGAAATATATTCTCCCACAAAGCTCTCAAGCACTCAAATCCGGTTTAAAAATGTCCAGTTCAAAAAGGAATTAACTTCTCGCAAGTTCGAGTTGAAAGGCCATCAGAAAATTTCCGGTTGAAAATGAAGATTTCAGTTTACATTCCGGTTCAAGGGAAAGATGTCTCCCACAAAGCTTTGAAGCTCTCAATATCCGGTTCAAAATCCCAGTTCAAGGAGGATTTATCTTTTGCAAAAAGTTAAAGGGTGCCAAAGAAGACTTGCTGCCATGATGCGCGGTCCAAACATGGGTATCATGCCTTATTGGCTTATCATATTATTGGTCACTTGGGGGCTTGGTCGTATCCGAACCATAGCCACGCCTCTTGATCGTCCTAGTGCCATAACATCACTAGGGGCCTTGGTCGTGTCCGAACCAACGCGACACCTTTTGATAGGCGACAGCCACCAGATCACTTGGGGACATGGTCAAGTCTGAACCAGTCACGCCTCTTGGTCGGCCTAAGGCCACAAAATCACTTGGGGGCTTGGTCGAACCCGAACCATTGCCACGCCTCTTGATCTGGCATATATGCCACGAATCATTTGGGGAACTGGCTGACTTGAACCATAGCTACACCTTATTGGGAGCTTGGTCATGTCCGACCATGGTAACACCATCTGATCGGCTCAGTAAAGCCTCTTTTTGCAAATGGTCTTATCATTGCCTTTGCTTCCATATTTTTTCATAACTGTTATTTGATTTTTGTTGCATTTTTTAAACCGACAATGTTTTAATCCGGTTCAACTATCAATTACAAATTGACGGAATACGGTCAAGTCCTAATCCGGGGACCATCTGCCCGGTTTGATTTTCTATTACCATCCTATTATGGAATAAACCGGCGTTCATTAACCCGGCTTGACTTTCAATTACAAGTTGTCAATACAGGATCAAGTTATAATCCGGAGACTATCAGCCCGGTCTGGTTTGACTATGAGTCGCCAGTATTATATATGGTTAAACCGGTGTTTATCACAACCCGGTACGGTTTATCATCAACCGACACAGTATGAAAGGAGTTATCATTACTCAAGATTGGGGTTATCACTCTTACTACAAAAAGTTGGTAAAGCCAGCAATGTGATTCAACATCACAGGTATGATATATTTCATATTTGATTATTCTTAAGTGCAACCTTGGGTATAAACCCAGGTTATATGTTGGGCATTATGAACCGTCCGGCGGTAAACCGCCAGGACACTTTAAACTTGTTGTATGCAGAGACAGGTTGAATAAAGCATGATGATAAATTATCCGGTGTTTATTAAACCGGCCTGGCTTTAAGACGATAAGTCGCCAGTATATGATGGGAAATTATCCGGAGTTTATTAAATCGGCCTGGCTTTGGACTATATGTCGCCAGTATATATTTGGATTGCGCCATTGGAATCATGCGCTTATAAATGATTGGGTTATATTATTCAAATAGCCAAATTTGGCTGAATTTTCATTATGATATTGGATGAATGTTTCATACTGGATTATATTATCTTGAATAGCCAACATGGCTGGATTTTTATGGTTATTAGTAACCGGTATTATTGAGTTTTCAAAGTCGCTTTAGCGCAGCAGTTATTATTTTATCAAAGGATATGATTTATTCTACAATGGAAGGAATAGTCCCGAGTCGCTGCAGGCTCACGCCCCGGCACTTGGGGGCTACATTATTCAAATTGAGATTACATGCAAGTCTCATGTTGCTGCAAGCATGCACCATGACACTTGGGGGCTAATGCAAAGTAATTTTCTGCTCATATTATTGAAGACCCGACTCATCACATTATAATGAGTCGGTCCTTGGGGGCTACCAATTGCTCCTGTCAACAGTTGAAGGTACAAAGCTTTTTATTCATTATATTGAAGAGTCCACCGCTCAGTTGGTAAAGCACAAGGCTCTTAACCTTGTGGACGTGGATTAAAGTCCCATGATGAGGGTTACATCATATGATGTTATTTTCATTGAAGTATATATTAAAGTCCCAGCTCAATATTATCTTACTGAGCCGGCCCTTGGGGGCTACACATCATTGCTCAAATCTACATGATTATACCTACAAAGTCCCTGTTCATTATTGCATAATGACCCGGCACTTGGGGGCTACACTGGTTGAAGTTTTTATGAGTATAAGACAATTGCAAGTCCCAGGTTGCTGTAAGCATGATGACCCGGCACTTGGGGGCTACATAGTATGGAGTATTCAGTTTTTACTAGTCACTGGGATGAACAACATGGATTTCTTCTTAAGTGGCAGTATTTATATTGAAGCAAGTCTTAAGCCATCACTTTGTTCTGCTCAAGACTTGGGGGCTACAGGTATTATATTATTATCGAAGAACTATTTTCAAATTCTCTGTTTTGAGCAAACTGGATTAACCCGGCGTCACCAATCATTATGACCCTGTGTCTGTAACCCGGCGTCATCAATAATCATGAACCGGCATTAGCAACAATCATGAACCGGTGTTGGCAACAATCATGACCCGGAATTATCAGTTTTTATAACCAGACAATAGTGGTAATCATAAACCGGCAAGTTTTACATCTTCAAGCCGGTTGGATATCAGTTGAATATTTCAGAGACTAATATTTTTGTCAAGTCAAAGCAGTGAAGGCCGATTCAAATGGATTCTTTATTTACAAATATCTTCTGCAAGCAAATTGATTATGAAGATGGTTATTAACTTGGAAGGAAGAAATGACAAGGATTTAAGGATGATCAAGTGCCGGTCTACAAGAATATTTAAACCGGAGCACAACCGACAAATTTGTTCTTGTTGCAGATCAGTTTAACATGGATGAATCCAAATTAAACTGGGGGCTAATGTCGGGGATATACCCCGCGGTATAAACCGCCGGATGTATGACCCGGCTAGAGTTTGGTGATTCACTGACGACCCACTTGGACATGGCGGTTTACGATTCATCGGTAATCCGGTAGGCGGGTCAGAGGAGCGACAAGACCCGGTGGCCCAACAGGCAGTTTATGGAAGGCCGGATCACGCTATGGTGGGTCGGTTTAAGAGAAAAGGGCGTGAGGAATATTTACTTTACAAGGAAGACTCGGACTTGTATCCGGTTTGTATTAGAGATAGATTAGTCCTTATCCTAATAGGACTCCACATGTAACCCGCCCCTTCAACATATATAAGGAGGGGCAGGGCTCCCCAAAGAGGGACAGGTTAGAAAGGACAAGCTAGAAGCTACAAGCAAGAAGAAACAATCTTAGGGCTAGACACAAAGAGGATAGCCGGTTTACGGCGACTCCCTCGTGATGATAATGAGACCTAGCCTCAAACGGCATGTAGGGTTGTTACCGGATGATGTTTCCCGGGGCCCGAAGCTGTCTAAATCCCTGTCTTGTGTTGCGTCTCTCGATTCCGCTCAACCCCTCTCAAGCTACCACATAGATGCGTTGGCCTCACGACTAAGTCCTTACACTAGGACATCTGCCGTGACAAATCCACGACAGGACTCTTATTGAGATGGCAAGAACGATGCTTGATGAGTACAAGACTCCAAAACACTTTTGGGCAGAAGCGGTTGAGACAGCTTGTCATGCAACAAATCGCTTGTATCTTCACAAGCTACTCGGCAAGACGGCTTACGAGCTCCTCACCGGTAACAAACCCCAAGTTGGATACTTTCGAGTATTTGGCCCAAATTGCTACAATCTTGATAAGCAACGTCGTTCTAAATTTGCTCCTAAATCTTATGAAGGTTTCCTACTTGGTTATGGCTCAAACTCTCACACTTACCGTGTCTACAACAATTTCACCCGAAAGGTTGAAGAGACGGTAGATGTGAAGTTTGATGAATCTAACGGCTCTCAAGTAGAGCAATTGCCAATTGATGTAGGAGACAAGGACCCTTCGGAAGCTATCCAATACTTGTCTATTGGCAAGATTCGTCCAACGGAGGTGAAGGAGAGTACCTCGTCCATCCAAGTGGAAGCTTCTACCTCACGACAAGCTGAACCAAGAATTGATATGGAAGCATACACAAATGGGACACACCAAGACAAAGAAAACGAGGAAGCACATCAAGATGAACATCAAAAACCTCCTTCTAACAATGAAGAAGGACAAGAAGAAGAACAAGATGAAGAAGATGTTCCACCCTGAGCCAAGCCAAATCTCCCACGAGTTCGAGCAAGAATCGTCAAAGATCATCCCGTCGAGCAAATCTACAATGATATCCAAACCGGGAGAATCACCCGCTCAAGAACTCGATTGGCAAATTTTTGTGAGCATTACTTATTCATCTCTAGCATTGAACCTATGAAGGTTGAAGAAGCATTGGAAGATCCGGATTGGATAAACGCTATGCATGAAGAACTACACAACTTTGAGAGAAACGAAGTATGGACATTGGTCGAGAAGCCCGACAACAACCACAACATAATTGGTACCAAATGGGTGTTTCACAACAAGCAATATGAAGATGGTCAAGTCATCCGCAACAAAGCACGTCTAGTCGCCCAAGGCTACACTCAAGTCGAAGGTATGGACTATGTGAGACATATGCTCATGTTTTTAGACTTGAGTCCATTCGCA
This sequence comes from Triticum dicoccoides, assembly GCF_002162155.2. Lineage (NCBI taxonomy): Eukaryota > Viridiplantae > Streptophyta > Magnoliopsida > Poales > Poaceae > Triticum > Triticum dicoccoides. Next base: position 97,135,241 of record NC_041388.1, read on the forward strand.
TCTTACTTGCTGATGCTAATCACCATGATATCACCTTGTACCAAATGGATATTAAAAGTGCTTTTCTAAATGGTGAAATTGAGGAGGAAGTTTATGTTAAGCAATCTCCCGGCTTTGTCAATCCTAAGAAACCTAATCATGTTTACAAACTCCACAAAGCCCTTTATGGTCTTAAACAATCCCCTAGAGCGTGGTATAAATGCTTGACCAAGTTCCTTATTGAAAAAGGCTTTGAAATTCATAAAATTGATTAGACTCTTTTTACTAAAAGGGTTAATGGAGAACTATTTGTGTGCCAAATTTATGTTGATGATATTATATTTGGTTCAACTAACCCTCTTTTTAGTGAGAAGTTTGGAAAGCTAATGTCGGAGAAGTTTGAGATGTCTATGATGAGTGAACTCAAATTATTTCTCGGTTTGGAAATCAAGCAAACTAAAGAAGGTACCTTTATTTCTCAAACAAAGTACACCAAAGAATTATTCAAGAAGTTCAATATGCAAGAATGCAAAGGTATGTCTACACCCATGCCTACTAGTGGACATCTTGATTTGACCAAAGATGGTGAACCGATTGATCAAAAGGTTTATCGCTCTATGATTGGTTCATTATTATATCTATGTGCTTCCTGTCCTGACATTATGCTAAGTGTGTGCATGTGTGCATGATATCAAGCGGCCCCTAAAGAGTGTCATCTTAAGGCTGTGAAAAGGATAGTGAGATACTTAATATACACACCAAATTTTGGCATTTGGTATCCTAAGAGGTCTTCTTTCGATCTTGTTGGTTACTCCGATTCGGACTATGCCGGAGACAAGATTGATAGAAAGTCCACTTCGGGTACTTGTCAATTTCTTTGTAGATCTCTTGTGTCTTGGTCCTCCAAGAAACAAAACTCGGTATCCTTATCCACCACCGAAGCGGAATACATTGTTGCTGGATCATGTTGTGCTCAATTACTTTGTATGACCCAAACTCTTAAAGATTATGGGATATATGTGAAACATGTTCCATTGCTTTGTGACAATGAAAGTACTATTAAGATTTCTCACAATCCCGTGCAACATTCTCGAACTAAGCATATTAAAGTTTGTCATCATTTCATTTGAGATCATGTTGCCAAAGGGGACATTGATCTTAAGCATGTTCGCACCGATAAGCAAGTAGAGGATATATTTACCAAACCGCTTGATGAGAAATTCTTCTGCCGTTTGAGAGGTGAATTGAACATCATTGATGCTTCAAACTTGGAGTAGGAACTCCATTTGGATACATGCAAGGCATGAGCCTTTGACTAATCCTTGATACTTCTTTCATGATGCTATCCATATGTCTTGGATATTTTTGCAACCTTGCATGCTATCTAACACTTGTAGATACTTGGATAAATCTAAATCCATGAGATTGCAATTCACTCACATCTTGAGAAATCTCTACATCATCAAGTCTCCACATAATGGTGGTTGCAGACAAGGAAGCACAAAACTCTTGAAACATATCCTTTGACACATTCTACATTAAGATTTATGATTGTCATTTTGGATACACAAGTGCTCTTCCTTGCAAAGCTAACTCATGTAGGAAGATAAACTCAAAATCCAAGGTGGTGCTCCCAACTCTTGATGAGCTACATCAACCTTGAGCAACCCACACAAGTTCAACTACATGATCAAGATCAACACCACCACCCAAGGTATGTTGTTCCATCTTAGAGAAGCTTTACTCCAAGACATGGGTCAAAGCAACTCAACAATATGTGAATACATCAAGATGCTTAACCGAAAAATGGTTACCCCATTTTGAGCTTAAACGATGAGTATGACCAAAGATCAAGTGACCTCACTTGACTCCTAAGTCAATATACTCTAACATAGGTGACTTTGTCACCGCCCAATTCTAGATGAAGTTCTCTTGTGTTTCCTCTTGCATTTGTCTCTTGCATATGTGTTTTCCCCTTTCAAAAAAATCATCTAGATCTCTTTATTTCTTTTCTTTCTTGTTATTCTGCATTTTCTACATCCAATTCATTGCAAATCTTTCAGCAAATTCCCTAAAAATTCTTGTGAGATCTTAAAGTGCCTAGTGAGCTGAGGTGACAATTGTTTTTACTACGGTGAACTCGGTCACACCGGTTTGTTTCCTTAGGCCCACTTATTCCTATTTCACTACCGAAGCACACAACTCGGTGCTACCGATTTCACTACAGGAAAGACAACTTGCCACTTATTCCTGCATACATTTTTGCTCCAGCTCCACTCGATGATTCTTGTCCTCTACCAGCATCACATTCGACTTGCTTGGTGACTCAAGGACCAAACCCTTCTACAATAAAACAAAAATCCAGAAGAGCCCTTCTTGGAAATTGATGTCAAAGGGGGAGAGAGAGATCACATCAAAGCTCTATGCTTAATCATTTCTATAGGGGGAGAAAACACTCAAGGGGAAGAAAGTAAGAAAACTCCAAATGCTTGGTGTTCAGGAGGAGAGAAGTTACATGTCTTTAAGAGGGGAAAGACATGTTCATCATATTTGATTGCTTGCATTAGCTTTGTTGTTTTTTTCTTTTGCTCTGATTTTTTGTTCCCGATCTTCTCCCAATATCCCATTCAAGATTCAGGGGGAGCAAGACATCTAAAGGGGAGGAAATCTCTGATTCTATTGCACATCTTTACCTTGGGGACATGTTTATATACAATAGAGTACTCAGTACTCACACTCTACATGTCATCCCAGTCTTGGTACCTTTGTGGTTCTTTTGTTTGCTCTGGCTAGTAGATGTATTTGTGTTATCTAACCTTGTTTACTTGGGCCCATTCCCTTCTAAGCCAACTCAAGACCACAAGGTAAGTATATGCATCACAGTCATGTGCATGATGATTTCTTGCTGATGTACATATTGTTTGCAAGAAGGACTCATGAGCATGAAGGCACATTTCCTATACTTACATCTTTCACTCTGATGCATATAGCCAAGATACATGTAACACATGGCTTACTCTGTCATGCTTATGCATTCACATGCTCCTATGTTTCATATTTATATGATTGCATACATATAGGGGGAGCATTTGCATGTTACATGTCTTTCCAAAGCTTTACTTGTTGTTCTCTATATCTTTATCTAAAGCTTTGATGTATGTTATCATCAATTACCAAAAAGGGGGAGATTGAAAGAACAAGTGCTCCCTGGGTGATTTTGGTAATTAATGTCAACATATCTCTTGTTGGACTAATGTTTCTACCTAGTATGTTTCAGACAAGTTCAACAATGGAGTGGCATGGACTAGAGGATGTGGAACCCCTTCAATATGCTAAGGACAAAGGATTGGCTCAAGCTCAAAGCTTAGGACTCTACATTTTCTATTTTAGTGATCCAAGATCATATTGAGTCCATGGGAAAGCCAATACTATTAAGAAGGGATGAGGTGTTTCTTAATGAGAATCTTGCTCAAAGTGCTTAGTGATATGCTCCAAAGCCCTCAACCACTTTCTCACTTCCACATACATCCTAAACCAAAAAGTCCAACTCGGCCCCACCGAAGTTTCTCATCCGGAGCCATCGAGTTCAGTTGACATAGCCACTGCCAGAAACCCTAATCAATTCGGTCTCACCGATAGGGATCTCAGTCTCACTGAGATGGGGTTGCAAACTCTCTGTTTCCTTTCGTAGCGTTTCGGTCTAACCGAGATGAGCAATCGGTCCCACCGAGATTGCAATGCAAACTCTCTGTTTCCCTTTCGTAATGTTTCCATCCAACCGAAAGAGCGAATCAGTCCCACCGAGTTTGTGTAGTCGGTCTCACCGAGATTACATTATGCCCTAACCCTAATGACATCGGTCCCACCGAGTTGACATGTCGGTCCCACCGAGAATCCTAACATTCACATTTTTGAACTAAATCGGTCCCACCGAGTTTAATGATTCGGTCCCACCGAGTTTGGTGATTTGTGTGTAACGGTTAGATTTTGTGTGGAGGCTATATATACCCCTCCACCCACTCTTCATTCGTGAAGAGAACCATCAAATTATGCCTACACTTCCAATACACATTTTCTGAGAGAGAACCACCTACACTTGTGTTGAGGTCAAGATATTCCATTCCGACCACATAAATCTTGATCTCTAGCCTTCCCCAAGTTGCTTTGCACTCAAATCTTATTTCTACCAAATCCAATCCTATGGGAGAGAGTTGAGTGTTGGGGATACTATCATTTGAAGCACAAGAGCAAGGAGTTCATCATCAACACACCATTTGTTACTTCTTGGAGAGTGGTGTCTCCTAGATTGGCTAGGTGTCACTTGGGAGCCTCCGACAAGATTGTGGAGTTGAACCAAGGAGTTTCTAAGGGCAAGGAGATCGCCTACTCTGTGAAGATCTACCCTAGTGAGGTAAGTCCTTCGTGGGCGATGGCCATGGTGGGATAGACAAGGTTGCTTCTTCGTGGACCCTTCATGGGTGGAGCCCTTTGTGGACTCGCGCGACCGTTACCCTTCGTGGGTTGAAGTCTCCATCAACGTGGATGTACGATAGCACCACCTATCGGAACCATGCCAAAAATCTCCGTGTCTCCAAGTTGCGTTTGCACACTCCAATATCATCTCTTTACATTCTTGCAACTTGCATGCTTTACTTTCCGCTGCTCATATACTCTTTGTATGCTTGCATGTTTGCTTGATATGTATTGTGTTTGTTTTTACTTGTGCTCAAACTCCACATCAACTAAGGGAAATTAAAAACTACAACTTTTCTTGATTACAGTCTATTCACCCCCCCCCCCTCTAGACACCTCTTCTCGATCCTTTTAGTGGGCGATGTCGAAGTCGATGTGCTCGGTGCGGTAATTATCGCACTGGCCGAAGGTGACAGGGAGACGAGCTTGCCCTATTAGGGTGGTGGAGCCGTCGGTCACTCCTGAGAAGGGCTTGGTAGGCTGTAGCTGATCGTAGGGCACTTGAAGACTGTCGAACGTCTCGACAGATAGGACACTGAGCCCCGCGCCGCTGGCGATGAGGGTCTTGGTGACTTGGACATTGCTGATGACAGGTGAACAGAGCATCGGGAGGACGCCGGTGGTCGCCACACATTTGAGCTAGTCCGCCGAGCTGAAGGTGATGGCGTACTTGGACCACCTGAGCGGGCGCGTGGCCTTGAGCCTGGAGAGGGCCGCGTTCACCTCATGAGCAAACTGCTTGAAGATGCACTGGGAAGCTGGGGCCTGAGCACCGCCCAAGGTGCAAGCGATGGCACGCGGCTCCTGGAAGCCCCCAGCCCCTCGTCCTGATGGTGGTCGTCGTTCCTTCTTGGTGGTGGTGGTAGCGAAGGGAGGCGAGGATTGCCCTGAGGACAGTCCTCGCGAGGCTGGTCGCGCCAGGCGCCCTCACGAGGCTGCTCATGCCAGTGGTCCTCACGAGGCCAGTCGCGCCACTCCTGGCGGGGGCCACGGTCATCCCAGCGTCCTCCACCTCGTCCTCCTCCTCGGCCGTATCCCTGGTCGTTGCGCTCGGGGCGTCGACCGAAGCGTACATCTTGGATGGCCCTGAGCTCTTGACAACCGTTGGTGTTGTGGCTGTGTATGTTGTGGAAGGCGCAGAACGGACGGCTGCTCTTGGACGACTCGGGGTGGTCCCGGCCGCGCATCGTGTCTGGCTCCGCCGCGAGCATGGCTACTCCCTTGCGCTTCACGTCCTTGACTTTGGCTCTCTTCTCCTCTGGGTCGGTAGCATGGAGCTCGAGGGGGGAAAGTCACCCTTCCTCAGCTCTTGCGCACTTGGTTGCCATGTTGAACAGCTCCAGAATCGTGCATAGCTCCTCGTGGATGGCGAGCTCCTCCTTCATCTTGACGTCGCAGATGCCATCGGAGAACGCTGGGATGATGGCCTCATCCGTCACCTTGGGGATCTTGAGGCGAATGATGTTGAAGCACTGGATGTACCTCTGCAGGGTCTCTCCCGGATGTTGCTTGATGCAACGTAGGTGACCCGCGGCTGGAGGGTGGTCGCGAGTGCCTTGGAAGTTGGTGATGAAGCGATCGCGCATCTCACCCTAGGAGGAGATTGATCCCGCGGGCAGGTTCAGGAGCCACGAGCGAGCGCCATCCTTGAGAGCCATGGGAAACCAGTTCGCCATGACTTTTTCGTCGCCGTTGGCCGCCTCGATGCTCAGCTCGTAGAGTTTCAGGAACTCCGTGGGGTCGGGGTGCCGTCATAGCGTGGAGGCAGATCCGGCTTGAACTTGCCTAGCCAAACGACGGTGCACAGCTTGGGAGTGAAGGCTCGCTAGCCTGTTGTGGCCACCGGGGCCCTTTGCAGAGGCGCAGGCTGCCCTTGATGTCCGCACACCGCCACCGCAGGCAGCACGCGGTCTTGTCGTGGTGGTGCCGGGAGCGCAGGAGCATTTTCTTGTGGCCGGGGAACCTCTTGGCAGCTTCCTTCTTCTCGCGCGGGCGCCCGGTTGATACATCTCCAACGTATCTATAATTTTTGATTGCTCCATGCTATGTTATCTACTGTTATCTTGGAAGTATTATCATTTTTATGTCAATATGAACTTTTGTCTTGAATCTTTCGGATCTGAATATTCATACCACAATTAAGAAGAATTGCATTGAAATTATGCCAACTAGCATTCCACATCAAAAATTCTTTCTTTTATCATTTACCTACTCGAGGACGAGCAGGAATTAAGCTTGGGGATGCTTGATACGTCTCCAACGTATCTATAATTTTTGATTGCTCCATGCTATGTTATCTACTGTTTTGGGCAATATTGGGCTTTATTATCCACTTTTATATTATTTTTGGGGACTAACCTGTTAACCGGAGACCCAGCCCAGAATTGATGTTTTTTGCCTATTTCATTGTTTCGAACAAAAGGAATATCAAACGGAGTCGAAACGGAACGAAATCAACTGGAGAAGTTATTTTTGGAAGGAAAGCTACCGGATGGACTTGGACCCCACGTCAGGAGCCAAGTGAGGTGCTCACGAGGGTGGGGGCGCACCCCCTAGGGCGCACCCCCCTGCCTCATGGGGCCCCCGAAGCTCCACCGACGTACTTCCTGCACCCATATATACCTACGTATCCTAAAACTTCCAGAACAGACAATAGATCGGGAGTCCTACCGCCAGAAGCCTCCGTAGACACCGAAAACCAATCTAGACCCATTCTGGCATCCTGTCGGAGGGGGGAATCCCTCTCCGGTGGCCATCTTCATCATCCCGGTGCTCTCCATGACGAGGAGGGAGTAGTTCTTCCTCGGGGCTGAGGGTATGTACTAGTAGCTATGTGTTTGATCTCTCTCTCTCTCTCATGTTCTTGAGATGATATGATCTTGATGTATCGCGAGCTTTGCTATTATATTTGGATCCTATGATGTTTCTTCCCCCCTCTACTCTCTTGTAATGAACTGAGTTTCCCCTTTGAAGTTATCTTATCGGATTGAGTCTTTAAAGATTTGAGAACACCTGATGTATGTCTTGCCGTGTGTATCTGTGGTGACAATGGGATACCACGTGATTCACTTGATGTATGTTTTGGTGATCAACTTGCGAGTTCCGCCCATGAACCTATGCATAGGGGTTGGCACACGTTTTCATCGCGATTCTCTAGTAGAAACTTTGGGGCACTCTTTGAGGTTCTATGTGTTGGTTGAATAGATGAATCTGAGATTGTGTGATGCATATTGTATAATCATACCCACGGATACTTGAGGTGACATTGGAGTATCTAGGTGACATTAGGGTTTTGGTTGATTTGTGTCTTAAGGTGTTATTCTAGTACGAACTCTAGGGCTGTTTGTGACACTTATAGGAATAGCCCAACGGATTGATTGGAAAGAATAACTTTGAGGTGGTTTCGTACCCTACCATAATCTCTTCGTTCGTTCTCCGCTATTAGTGACTTTGGAGTGACTCTTTGTTGCATGTTGAGGGATAGTTATGTGATCCAATTATGATATTATTGTTGAGGGAACTTACACTAGCGAAAGTATGAACCCTAGGCCTTATTTCCACACATTGCAATACCGTTTACGCTCACTTTTATCATTAGTTACCTTGCTGTTTTTATATTTTCAGATTACAAAAACTATTGTCTACTATCCATATTGCACTTGTATCACCATCTCTTCGCCGAACTAGTGCACCTATGCAATTTACCATTGTATTGGGTGTGTTGGGGACACAAGAGACTCTTTGATATTTGGTTGCAGGGTTGCTTGAGAGAGACCATCTTCATCCTACGCCTCCTACGGATTGATAAACCTTAGGTCATCCACTTGAGGGAAATTTGCTGCTGTCCTACAAACCTCTGCACTTGGAGGCCCAACAATGTCTACAAGAAGAAGGTTGCGTAGTAGACATCAAGCTCTTTTCTGGTGCCGTTGCCGGGGAGGTGAGTGCTTGAAGGTATATCTTTAGATCTTGCAATTGAGTCTTTTAGTTTCTTGTTTTATCACTAGTTTAGTTTATAAAAGAAAATTACAAAAAAAAATGGAATTGAGTTTGTCTCATACGCTTCACCTTTTTAATATCTTTCGTGAGTATGATGGAAAGGATAATTGTGCTCAAGTGCTAGAAGAAGAAATCTATAAAATGTTTGGCACTAAATATTTAAATGATGAGCATGATTGCAATTTTGTTAGTATGAATTCCTTGAATATCCATGATGCTAATGATATGCAAAGCCACAAGCTTGGGGAAGCTATGTTTGATGAAGATGATATTTTTCGTCCCCCAAGCTTTGATGAGAAAATTTATTATGATGAAAGCATGCCTCCTATTTATGATGATTATATTGATGAAAGTGGATTTGGAGAAGTCATGACTTTATTTTGTGATGAATCCACTATTCCGGAAGAGGTTCCAATTGATTATGAGAACAAAGTTGCTATCTATGATGATTATTGTGATGACTTGTATGCTATAAATAATAATGATATCCATGAAACTTTTCATCATGATTTCAGTTTTCAATTGGATTATGCCTCACATGATAATTATTTTGTTGAGCTTGCTCCCACTACTATTCATGAGAAGAAATTTGCTTATGTGGAGAGTAATAAAATTTCGATGCTTGTAGACCATGAAAAGAATGCTTTATGTGATAGTTATATTGTTGAATTCATTCATGATGCTACTGAAATTTATTATGAGGGCGGAATATATGCTTGTAGGAATTGCAACAATATCAAGTTTCCTCTCTATGTGCTTAAAGTTTTGAAGTTATGCTTGTTTTGCCTTCCTATGCTAGTTGATTATTGTTCCCATAAGTTGTTTGCTCACAAAATCCCTATGCATAGGAAGAGGGTTAGACTTAAATGTTCTAGTTATATTCTTCATGATGCTCTCTTTATGTTTCAATTCTTATCTTTTATGTGAGCATCATTGAAATCATCATGCCTAGCTAGGGGTGTTAAACGATAGCGCTTGTTGGGAGGCAACCCAACTTTACTTTTCTTCCTTGCTTTTTGCTCATGTTTAGTAACAAATAATTCATCTAGCCTCTGTTTAGATGTTGTTTTATGCATTTAATTAGTGTTTGTGCCAAGTAGAACCTTTGGGAAGACTTGGGGAAAGTCTTGTTGATCATGCTATAAAAAACAGAAACTTTAGCGCTCACGAGAATTGCTTCCATTTTTATTTGGGGAGTGCTATTTAGTTAATTCTTTCTGCAGATGATTAATATATAAATTACTCAGGTCCAGCAATTTATTTTAGAATTTTATGAGTTCCATAAGTATATGTTTGATTCATATTACTACAGACTGTTCTGTTTTTGACAGATTCTGTTTTTCATGTGTTGTTTACTTATTTTGATGAATATGTGGCTAGTAAAATAGTTTATAAACCATAGATAAGTTGGAATATGGTAGGTTTAACACCAATATAAATAAATAATTAGTTCATTACAGTACCTAAGTGGTGATTTATTTTCTTATAATAACAGAGCTTACGAGTTTTTTGTTAAGTTTTGTGTTGTGAAGTTTTCAAGTTTTGGGTAAAGTTTTGATGGATTATGGAACAAGAAGTGGCAAGAGCCTAAACTTGGGGATGTCCAAGGCACCCCAAGGTAATATTCAAGGACAACCAAAAGCCTAAGCTTGGGGATGCCCCAGAAGGCATCCCCTCTTTCGTCTTCGTTCATCGGTAACTTTACTTGGAGCTATATTTTTATTCGCCACATGATATGTGTTTTGCTTGGAGCGTCATTTCATTTTATTTTGCTTTGCTTTATGTTTGAATAAAATACCAAGATCTGAAATTCTTAAATGTTAGAGAGTCTTCACATAGTTGCATAAGTTTTCGACTACTCATTGATTTTCACTTATATCTTTCGGAGGAGTTTGTCATTTGCTCTAGTGCTTCACTTATACCTTTTAGAGCATGGTGGTAGTTTTATTTTGAAGAAATAGATGAACTCTCATGCTTCACTTAGATTATTTTTAGAGTCTTAATAGCATGGTAATTTGCTTAAAATCCTAATATGCTAGGTATTCAAGAATAATAAAACTTTCTTATGAGTGTGTTGAATACTAAGAGAAGTTTGATGCTTGATGATTGTTTTGAGATATGGGGGTAATAATATCAAAGTCGTGCTAGTTGAGTAGTTGTGAAATTGAGAAATACTTGTGTTGAAGTTTGCAAGTCCCATAGCATGCACATATGGTAAACGTTATGCAACAAATTTGAAACATGAGGTGTTATTTGATTGTCTTCCTTATGAGTGGCGGTCGGGGACGAGCGATGGTCTTTTCCTACCAATCTATCCCCCTAGGAGCATGCACGTAGTACTGAGGTTTTTGATGACTTGTAGATTTTTGCAATAAGTATGTGAGTTCTTTATCACTAATGTTGAGTCCATGGATTATACGCACTCTCACCCTTACATCCTTGCTAGCCTCTTCGGTACCGTGCATTGCCCTTTCTCACATTGAGAGTTGGCGCAAGTGCATCCAAACCCCGTGATATGATACGCTCTTTCACACATAAACCTCCTTATATCTTCCTCAAAACAGCCACCATACCTACCTATTATGGCATTTCCATAGCCATTCCGAGATATATTGCCATGCAACTTTCCATCATTCCGTTCATCATGACACATTCATCATCGTCATATTGCTTAGCATGATCATGTAGTTGACGTAGTATTTGTGGCAAAGCCACCGTTCATAATTCTTTCATACATGTCACTCTTGATTCATTGCATATCCGGGTACACCGCCGAAGGCATTCATATAGAGTCATACTCTGTTCTAGTATCGAGTTGTAATCATTTAGTTGTAAATAAATAGAAGTGTGATGATCATCATTTTTTAGAGCATTGTCCCAAGTGAGGAATAAAAAAAGAGGAAGGCCATAAAAAAGAGAAGGCCCAAAAAAGAGAAAGGCCATAAAAAAGAAAGGCAAAATAAAAAATGAGAGAAAAAGAGAGAAGGGATAATGCTACTATCCTTTTCCACACTTGTGCTTCAAAGTAGCACCATGATCTTTATGATAGAGAGTCTCTTGTTTTGTCACTTTCATATACTAGTGGGAATTTTTCATTATAGAACTTGGCTTGTATATTCCAACAATGGGCCTCCTCAAGTGCCCTAGGTCTTCGTGAGCAAGCAAGTTGGATGCACATCCACTTAGTTTCTTTTGTTGAGCTTGCATACATTTATAGATCTAGTGCATCTGTTGCATGGCAATCCCTACTCCTTGCATTAACATCAATCGATGGGCATATCCATAGCCCATTGATTAGCCTCGTTGATGTGAGACTTTCTCCTTTTTTGTCTTCTCCACATAACCCCCCATCATTATATTCTATTCCACCCATAGTGCTATATCCATGGCTCGCGCTCATGTATTGCATGAAACTTTATAGGTTTGAGATTGCTAAAGTATGAAACAATTGCTTGGCTTGTCATCGGGGTTGTGCATGATGAGAGCATTCCTATGTGACGAAAATGAAACATGACTAAACTATATGATTTTGTAGGGATGAACCTTCTTTGGCCATGTTATTTTGAGAAGACATAATTGCTTAGTTAGTATGCTTCAAGTATTATCATTCTTATGTCAATATGAACTTTTGTCTTGAATCTTTTGGATCTGAATATTCATACCACAATTAAGAAGAATTGCATTGAAATTATGCCAACTAGCATTCCACATCAAAAATTCTTTCTTTTATCATTTACCTACTCGAGGACGAGCAGGAATTAAGCTTGGGGATGCTTGATATGTCTCCAACGTATCTATAATTTTTGATTGCTCCATGCTATGTTATCTACTGTTTTGAGCAATATTGGGCTTTATTATCCACTTTTATATTATTTTTGGGGACTAACCTGTTAACCGGAGGCCCAGCCCAGAATTGATGTTTTTTGCCTATTTCATTGTTTCGAAGAAAAGGAATATCAAACGGAGTCGAAACGGAACGAAATCAACTGGAGAAGTTATTTTTGGAAGGAAAGCTACCGAATGGACTTGGACCCCACGTCAGGAGCCAAGTGAGGTGCTCACGAGGGTGGGGGCGCACCCCCTAGGGCGCACCCCCCTGCCTCGTGGGGCCCCCGAAGCTCCACCGACGTACTTCCTGCACCCATATATACCTACGTATCCTAAAACTTCCAGAACAGACAATAGATCGGGAGTCCTGCCGCCAGAAGACTCCGTAGACACCGAAAGCCAATCTAGACCCATTCCGGCATCCTGTCGGAGGGGGGAATCCCTCTCCGGTGGCCATCTTCATCATCCCGGTGCTCTCCATGACGAGGAGGGAGTAGTTCTTCCTCGGGGCTGAGGGTATGTACTAGTAGCTATGTGTTTGATCTCTCTCTCTCTCATGTTCTTGAGATGATATGATCTTGATGTATCGCGAGCTTTGCTATTATATTTGGATCCTATGATGTTTCTTCCCCCCTCTACTCTCTTGTAATGAACTGAGTTTCCCCTTTGAAGTTATCTTATCGGATTGAGTCTTTAAAGATTTGAGAACACCTGATGTATGTCTTGCCGTGTGTATCTGTGGTGACAATGGGCTACCACGTGATTCACTTGATGTATGTTTTGGTGATCAACTTGCGAGTTCCTCCCATGAACCTATGCATAGGGGTTGGCACACGTTTTCATCGTGATTCTCTGGTAGAAACTTTGGGGCACTCTTTGAGGTTCTATGTGTTGGTTGAATAGATGAATCTGAGATTGTGTGATGCATATCGTATAATCATACCCACGGATACTTGAGGTGACATTGGAGTATCTAGGTGACATTAGGGTTTTGGTTGATTTGTGTCTTAAGGTGTTATTCTAGTACGAACTCTAGGGCTGTTTGTGACACTTATAGGAATAGCCCAACGGATTGATTGGAAAGAATAACTTTGAGGTGGTTTCGTACCCTACCATAATCTCTTCGTTCGTTCTCCGCTATTAGTGACTTTGGAGTGACTCTTTGTTGCATGTTGAGGGATAGTTATGTGATCCAATTATGATATTATTGTTGAGGGAACTTACACTAGCGAAAGTATGAACCCTAGGCCTTATTTCCACACATTGCAATACCGTTTACGCTCACTTTTATCATTAGTTACCTTGCTGTTTTTATATTTTCAGATTACAAAAACTATTGTCTACTATCCATATTGCACTTGTATCACCATCTCTTCGCCGAACTAGTGCACCTATCCAATTTACCATTGTATTGGCTGTGTTGGGGACACAAGAGACTCTTTGATATTTGGTTGCAGGGTTGCTTGAGAGAGACCATCTTCATCCTACGCCTCCTACGGATTGATAAACCTTAGGTCATCCACTTGAGGGAAATTTGCTACTGTCCTACAAACCTCTGCACTTGGAGGCCCAACAACGTCTACAAGAAGAAGGTTGTGTAGTAGACATCACCGGTGCGGTGGATCGCGCCGCGGGACGGCTTGTCTCGGGGCGAGGATGCCTTCTTGGTGCGGAGGAGTCGGGGGTGCTCCATGTGCCGCGCGTCTCGGCGCGAGGGTGCCGTCTTGATGCAGGGGCGGCGGAGGCGCCCCGTGAGCTACGTCTCCTGCGGCCGAAGGCAGTTGAGGCAGTAAGAGGGATGGTGCAGGAGAGCCCCCAGCGGCGTTGACGAGATCGGCGATGCGGTCTAACCAATCCTTATAGAGGTCGACAACCGGGCGATAACGCAGGAGCTCGCGCGCCATGAGCAACGTGGCCTATGCATCGATGGGCGCGCGACAAGCGTGGGACGACGAGCCGGTCGGAGTCAGCGATGGGGTGGCGGTGCGGCCTTCCCGCCGCACGGAGGGGTGCAGTGATGATGCTTGCTACTCGTTTGCTGCCGGGCCGGTAGCGGCATTGGCAATAGGTGATGGAGATCGGCGGGGAGGTCCACCAACGGGCACCGTCCGGGCGACGCGAGCGGCCAGGGCGGCTCGGCGCTCGGCGCGGGCTTGGCGAGTGTCTGACATGGACGCGGTGGAGTGGTGGAACATGGATCAACGGAAGGAAAGCTTCAGCGCACCCCTACCTGGCACGCCACATGTCGGATTTCGGGTTCCGGCAAAACCCTTGAGGATCGAACTCTGGGGTGCGCACGAAGATCTCTCCTCCCCCTAGCTCACACTCTCACCGCAATCTCAAAGCTCAGCACGTCGAACTCGCAGAACAAAGGACACATGGTTTATACTGGTTCGGGCCACCGATGTGGTGTCATACCCTACTCCAGTGTGGTGTGGTGGATTGCCTCTTGGGCTGAGGATGAACGAGTACAAGGGAAGAACAGTGATAAGCCACAAGTATAGGGGATCGCAACAGTTTTCGAGGGTAGAGTATTCAACCCAAATTTATTGATTAGACACAAGGGGAGCCAAAGAATATTCTCAAGTATTAGCAGCTGAGTTGTCAATTCAACCACACCTGGAAACTTAATATCTGCAGCAAAGTATATAGTAGCAAAGTAATATGATAGTAGTGGTAGTGGTAGCAAAAGTAACAGTAGCAAAAGTAATATTTTTGGGTTTTATAGTGATTGTAACAGTAGCAGCGGAAAAGTAAATAAGCGAAGAACAATATATGGAAAGCTCGTAGGCAATGGATCGGTGATAGAGAATTATGCCGGATGCGATCGATCATGTAATAGTCATAACATAGGGTGACACAGAACTAGCTCCAGTTCATCAATGTAATGTAGGCATGTATACCGAATATAGTCAAACGTGCTTATGGAAAAGAACTTGCATGACATCTTTTGTCCTACCCTCCCGTGGCAGCGGGGTCCTATTGAAACTAAGGGATATTACGGCCTCCTTTTAATAGTGTACCGTACCAAAGCATTAACACTTAGTGAATACATGAACTCCTCAAACTACGGTCATCACTGGTAAGTAACCCGATTATTGTCACTTTGGGGTTAACGTCATAACACATAATAGGTGACTATAGACTTGCAAGATAGGATCAAGAACTCTCATATATCGATGAAAATATAATAGGTTTAGATCTGAAATCATGGCACTCGGGCCCTAGTGACAAGCATTAAGCATAGCAAAGTCATAGCAACATTAATCTCAGAACATAGTGGATACTAGGGATCAAACCCTAACAAAACTAACTCGATTACATGATAAATCTCATCCAACCCATCACCGTCCAGCAAACCTACGATGGAATTACTCACGCACGGTGGTGAGCATCATGAAATTGGTGATGGAGGAAGGTTGATGATGATGATGGCGACGGATTCCCCTCTCCGGTGCCCCGAACGGACTCCAGATCAGCCCTCCGGAGAGAGTTTAGGGCTTGGCGGCCGCTCCGTATCGTAAAACGCGATGAATCCTTCTCTCTGATTTTTTTCTCCCTGAAACTGAATATATGGAGTCAAGGTTGAGGTCCATGGAGCGTCAGGGGGCCCACGAGGCAGGGGGCATGCCCAGGGGGTAGGGCGCGCCCCCCACCCTCGTGGATAGGGTGTGGGCCCCCTGACATGGATCTTTTCGCCAATATTTTTTATATATTCCAGAAATAATCTCCGTTGACTTTCAGGTCATTCCAAGAACTTTTATTTCTGCACAAAAATAACACCATGGCAATTCTGCTGAAAACAGCGTTAGTCCGGGTTAGTTCCATTCAAATCATGCAAGTTAGAGTCCAAAACAAGGGCAAAAGTGTTTGGAAAAGTAGATACGACGGAGACATATCAAACAGCCTCCTGAGGAGAGGTGTCCTTGAGCTCGGTGAGCTTGTGTGGTTGAGGATGATCTGAATGGTCCCAGATCTGTTCCAAGATGAGTTCTCCCCTTCCTACTGTGGTGGCTAGTCCTATTTATAGAGGCCCTGGTCCTCTTCCCAAATGTAAACGGGAAGGGATCCAACAACGGCCAAATTTGAAGGGAGACAACTAGTACAAGTTATCCTGGCTAAAGGTGGTCTTCGCCTGCCAAAGGTTCTGGTGGTGACGCCGTCCTGGGCTCCACGGTGACCTCCGTCATGCCATCCTGCTAGTCTTGGTCTTGTTGCACCGATATGGAAACCTTTGCCTGATGCCTCGGGACTCCTCGCCTGCGCTTGCCTCTTTATCACCAAAGAATAAATGAGTATGATGTGCACACGGGCGCCCGCCTGGCCTTGGTCGTCATGGCTTGTGTCAGAGGGACCTCGCGAGGTGCCCCTCGCCTTGATCTCTCTGCCCCTCGCGAGCCAGCCTGGTGAGGCTGCCCCCGAGGAGGTCTTGCATCATCCGCCTCGCCAGGCTTGGCCCCTCGCTAGGGTCTTGAGTGTTCGCTGGTGAAGATGGGTCGTACAGGGCCGCTGGTGCAGCCACGCAATGGGCCGCAGGCAGGCAATGCTACCTCTTGAGCACTATGTTGGTTTTCCCTTGAAGAGGAAAGGGTGATGCAATAAAGTAGCGTAAGTATTTCCCTCAGTTTTTGAGAACCAAGGTATCAATCCAGTAGGAGACTACGTGCAAGTCCCTCGTACCTACACAAACAAATAAGAACCGTGCAACCAACGCGATAAAGGGGATGCCAATCCCTTCACGGTCACTTACAAGAGTGAGATCTGATAGAGATTATAATAATAAGATAAACATTTTTGGTATTTTTATGATATGGGTTGAAATTAAAGATTGCGAAATAAAATAGATGGGAAACTTATATGACAAAAGATAGACCCCGGGGCCATAGGTTTCACTAGTGGCTTATCTCAAGATAGCATAAGTATTACGGTGGGTGAACAAATTACTGTCGAGCAATTGATAGAAAAGTGCGTAATTATGAGAATATCTAGGCATGATCATGTATATAGGCATCACATCCGCGACAAGTAGACCGAACGATTCTGCATCTACTACTATTACTCCACACATCGACATCTATCCAGCATGCATCTAGAATATTAAGTTCATAAGAACAAAGTAACACATTAAGCAAGATGACATGATGTAGAGGGATAAACTCAAGCAATATGATATAAACCCCATCTTTTTATCCTCGATGGAAACAATACAATACATGCCTTGTTGTCCCTGTTGTCACTAGGAAAGGACACCGCAAGATTGAACCCAAAGCTAAGCACTTCTCCCATTGCAAGAAAGATCAATCTAGTAGGCCAAACCAAACTGATAATTTGAAGAGACTTGCAAAGATAACCAATCATACATAAAAGATTTCAGAGAAGAATCAAATATTGTTCATAGATAAACTTGATCATAAACCCACAATTCATCGGATCTCGACAAACACACCGCAAAAAGAATTACACCAAATAGATCTCCAAGAAGATCGAGGAGAACATTTTATTGAGATCCAAAGAGAGAGAAGAAGCCATCTAGCTAATAACTATGGACCCAAAGGTCTGAGGTAAACTACTCACACATCATCGGAGAGGCTATGGTGTTGATGTAGAAGCCCTCCGTGATTGATTCCCCCTCCGGCGGAGCTCCGAAAAAGGCCCCAAGATGGGATCTCTTGGGTATAGAAGGTTGCGGCGGTGGAAATAGGGTTTCATGGTGCTCCTGGACGTTTTCAGGGTATATGGGTATATATAGGAGGAAGAAGTAGGTCGATGGAGCTACGAGGGGCCCACGAGGGTGGGGGCGCGCCCAGGGGGCAACGCGCCTCCCTGCCTCGTGGCCTCCTCGTTGATTTCTTGATGTCCACTCCAAGTCCCCTGAATCACGTTTGTTCCAAAAATAACTCTCCCGAAGGTTTCATTCCGTTTGGGTTCCGTTTGATATTCCTTTTCTGTGAAACACTGAAATAGGCAAAAAAACAGCAATTTGCACTGTGCCTTGGGTTAATAGGTTAGTCCCAAAAATAATATAAAAGTGTATAAATAAGCCCATTAACAACCAAAACAGATAATATAATAGCATGGAACAATCAAAAATTATAGATACGTTGGAGACGTATCAAGCATCCCCAAGCTTAATTCCTGCTTGTCCTCGAGTAGGTAAATGATAAAAACAGAATTTTTTATGTGGAATTCTACCTAGCATAATTCTCAATGTAATTTTCTTTATTGTGGCATGAATGTTTAGATCCGAAAGATTCAAGACAAAATTTTAATATTGACATAAAAATAATAATACTTCAAGCATACTAACTAAGCAATCATGTCTTCTCAAAATAACATGGCAAAAGAAAGTTCATCCCTACAAAATCATATAGTTTGGTCATGCTCCATTTTTGTCACACAAGAATGCTCTCATCATGCACAACCCCGATGACAAGCCAAGCAATTGTTTCATACTTTAGTAATTTCAAACTTTTTTCAACTTTCACGCAATACATGAGCGTGAGCCATTGATATAGCACTATGGGTGGAATACAATATGATGATGGAGGTTATGTGGAGAAGACAAAAAAGGAGAAAGTCTCACATCGACGAGGCTAATCAACGGGCTAGGGAGATGCCCATAAATTGATGTCAATGCAAGGAGTAGGGATTGCCATGCAACGGATGCACTAGAGCTATAAATGTATGAAAGCTCAACAAAAGAAACTAAGTGGGTGTGCATACAACTTGCTTGCTCACGAAGACCTAGGGCATTTGAGGAAGCCCATTGTTGGAATATACAAGCCAAGTTCTATAATGAAAAATTCCCACTAGTATATGAAAGTGACAAAACAAGAGAGTCTCTATCATAAAGATCATGGTACTACTTTGAAGCGCAAGTGTGGAAAAGGAGGATAGTAGCATTGTCCCTTTTTTCTTTTTTTTCTTTTTTTTCTTTTTTGGGCCTTCCTTTTTTATTTAGCCTTTCTCTTTTCTTTTTTTCTTTGGGACAATGCTCTATTAATGATGATCATCACACTTCTATTTATTTACAACTCAATGCTTACAACTCGATACTAGAACAAAATATGACTCTATATGAATGCCTCCGACGGTGTACCGGGAAGGGCAATGAATCAAGAGTGACATGTATGATAAATTATGCATGGTGGCTTTGCCACAATTTGATGTCAACTACATGATCATGCAAAGCAATATGACAATGATGAAGCGTGTCATAAATGAAACGGTGGAAAGTTGCATGGCAATATATCTCCGAATGGCTATGGAAATGCCATAATAGGTAGGTATGGTGGCTGTTTTGAGGAAGATATAAGGAGGCTTATGTGTGACAGAGCGTATCCTATCACGGGGTTTGGATGCACCGGCGAAGTTTGCACCAACTCTCAAGGTGAGAAAGGGCAATGCACGGTACCAAAGAGGCTAGCAATGATGGAAGGTGAGAGTGTGTATAATCCATGGACTCAACATTAGTCATAAAGAACTCACATACTTATTGAAAAAATCTACAAGTCATCAAAGACCAAGCATTATGTGCATGCTCCTAGGGGGATAGATTGGTAGTAAAAGACCATCGCTCGTCCCCGACCTCCACTCATAAGGAGGACAATCAAATAACACCTCATGTTTCAAATTTGTTACACAGTGGTTACCATATGTGCATGCTACAGGACTTGCAATCTTCAACACAAGTATTTCTCAAATTCACAACTACTCAACTAGCACACTCTAATATCACCATCTTTATATCTCAAAACAATTATCAAGTATCAAACTTCTCATAGTTTTGAATGCACTTTCTATGATATTATTATACCCATCTTGGATGCCTATCATATTAGGACTATTTTATAACCAAGGAAAATTACCATGCTGTTCTAAAGGAATCTCAAAATAATATAAGTGAAGCATGAGAGATAAAAATATTCTATAAAATAAAACTACCACCATGCTCTAAAAGATATAAGTGAAGCACTAGAGCAAAATTATCTAGCTCAAAAGATATAAGTGAAGCACATAGAGTATTCTAATAAATTCCAATTAAAGTGTGTCTCTCCCAAAAAGTGTTTACAGCAAGGGTGATTGTGGTAAACTAAAAAGCAAAGACTCAAATCATACAAGATGCTCCAAGCAAAACACATATCATGTGGTGAATAAAAATATAGCCTCAAGTAAAGTTACCGATAGAAGAAGACGAAAGAGGGGATGCCTTCCGGGGCATCCCCAAGCTTAGACTTTTGGTTGTCCTTTAATTTTACCTTGGGGTGCCTTGGGCATCCCCAAGCTTAGGCTCTTGCCACTGCTTGTTCCATAATCCATCAAATCTTTACCCAAAACTTGAAAACTTCACAACACAAAACTTAAACAGAAAATCTCATGAACTCCGTTAGTATAAGAAAACAAACCACCACTTAATATATTGTAATGAACTCATTATTTATTTATATTGGTGTTAAACCTACTTTATGCCAACTTCTCTATGGTTCATAACCTCCGATACTAGCCATAGATTCATCAAAATAAGCAAACAACACACGAAAAACAGAATATGTCAAAAATGGAACAGTCTGTATTAATCTGTAGGTTTAGAATACTTCTGTAACCCCAAAGAATCTAAAATAAATTGCTAGACGTGAGAAATTTGTGTATTAATCATCTAAAAAAAGAATCAACTTAATCGCACTCTCTAGTAAAAATGGCAGCAAATCTCGTAAGCGCTAAAGTTTCTGTTTTTTACAGCAACATTGCAAAGACTTTCCCCAAGTCTCCCCAAAGGTTCTACTTGGCACAAACACTAATTAAAAGCATAAAACCACATATAAACAGAGGCTAGATGAATTATTTATTATGAATCAGAACCAAAAAGCAAGGAACAAAAATAAAATTGGGTTGCCTCCCAACAAGCGCTATCGTTTAACGCCCCTAGCTAGGCATAAAAACAAGAATAGATCTAGGTATTATCATCTTTAGTTTTAATTTTTTTAGCGGATTCATGCTCAAATCCGAGAGGTTCTTTATGTTTCCCTTCATATTCAGAAATTTTTAGATCTAAATAATCCAACCGCTTATTGCAAAGGGTAATCAACATATTCATGCGGTGAAGGTTTCCGCTAACACTCTTAAGAGGTTCGAGAGACTTTTGTAAAATTTTCGTTACTTCGCAAATCTTTTCAAAAACTTGTGTCTCGTCCTGGGTATGATGTGACCCCTTTTGTTGAGGTAGTGCTCCCACTATTCCCTCTATGATTTCATGAGCAATACTGGGATCAATTTTGATAAAATTCCCTTTGGCAACGCAATCCAAGAGTTGTCTATGCGACATATTTAGCCCAACATAAAAATTGCGAAGTAAAATTCTAAAATTCACCTCTAGGGTGCAATTACGATGAGATTCCAACATCCTAAACCAAGAATCTTTTAAATTTCCTCCTTGCCTTTGTTTGAAGTGAAGAACTTCAAACTCGGGAGACAAAGGGGCAGATAAAGGACTCGCCATGAAGGCACACGGGACACAAGGAACAAGCGAAAAGAGACGAACGGAAAGAGAAGGGGAACGGAAAAAGAGGGTGAGTAAAATGGCAAGGGTGAAGTGGGGGAGAGGAAAACAAGAGTCAAATGGCAAATAATGTAATGTGAGGGATAAGAGTTTGTGATGAGTACTTGGTATGTCTTGACTTGTGCGTAGATCTCCTCGGAAACGGCACCAGAAATGGCTTGTTGACGGGAGATCAAATCTTGACTTGACTTGGTGCAACCTCCCCGGCAACGGCGCCAGCAATCCTTCTTGCTACCTCTTGAGCACTGCGTTGGTATTCCCTTGAAGAGGAAAGGGTGATGCAGTAAAGTAGCGTAAGTATTTCCCTCAGTTTTTGAGAACCAATGTATCAATCCAGTAGGAGACTACGTGCAAGTCCCTCGTACCTACACAAACAAATAAGAACCTCGCAACAAATGCGATAAAGGGGTTATCAATCCCTTCAGGTCACTTACAAGAGTGAGATCTGATAGAGATGATAATAATAATAAGATAAATATTTTTGGTATTTTTATGATATAGATTGAAAGTAAAGATTGCGAAATAAAATAGATGGGAAACTTATATGATAAAAGATAGAGCCAGGGGCCATAGGTTTCACTAGTGGCTTCTCTCAAGATAGCATAAGTATTACGGTGGGTGAACAAATTACTATCGAGCAATTGATAGAAAAGTGCATAATTATGAGAATATCTAGGCATGGTCATGTATATAGGCATCACGTCCGCGACAAGTAGACCGAAACGATTCTGCATCTACTACTATTACTCCACACAGCAACCGCTATCCAGCATGCATCTAGAGTATTAAGTTCATAAGTGCAGAGTAACGCATTAAGCAAGATGACATGATGTAGAGGGATAAACTCAAGCAATATGATATAAACCCCATCTTTTTATCCTCGATGGCAATAATACAATACGTGCCTTGCTGCCCCTGCTGTCACTGGGAAGGGACACCGCAAGATTGAACCCAAAGCTAAGCACTTCTCCCATTGCAAGAAAGATCAATCTAGTAGACCAAACCAAACTGATAATTCGAAGAGACTTGCAAAGATAACCAATCATACATAAAAGATTTCAAAGAAGAATCAAATATAGTTCATAGATAAACTTGATCATAAACTCACAATTCATCGGATCTCGACAAACACACCGCAAAAAGAGTTACATCAAATTGATCTCCAAGAAGATCGAGGAGAACATTGTATTGAGAACCAAAGAGAGAGAGAGAGAGAGAGAGAGAGAGAGAGAGAGAGAGAAGAAGCCATCTAGCTAATAAATATGGACCCGAGGGTCTGAGGTAAACTACTCACACATCATCGGAGAGGCTATGGTGTTGATGTAGAAGCCCTTCGTGATTGATTCCCCCTCCGGCGAAGCTCCGGAAAAGGCCCCAAGATGGGATCTCTTGGGTACAGAAGGTTGCGGTGGTGGAAATAGGGTTTCGTGGTGCTCCTGGATGTTTTCGGGTTATATGGGTATATATAGGAGGAAGAAGTAGGTCGGTGGAGCTACGAGGGGCCCATGAGGGTGGGGGCGCGGCCGGGGGGGGCAGGCGCGCCTCCCTACCTCGTGGCCTCCTCATTGATTTCTTGATGTCCACTCCAAGTCCCCTGGATCACGTTTGTTCCAAAAATAACTCTCCCAAAGGTTTCATTCCGTTTGGATTCCATTTGATATTCCTTTTCTGCCAAACACTGAAATAGGCAAAAAAAACAACAATTTGCACTGGGCCTTGGGTTAGTAGGTTAGTCCCAAAAATAATATAAAAGTGTATAAATAAGCCCATTAACATCCAAAATAGATAATATAATAGCATGGAACAATAAAAAATTATAGATACGTTGGAGACGTATTAGGCAAGTCTGGGGACCCCCGTTCCCAGGACGCCGACACTCTAGTCACAACTCTAACAACATTTTCATTTTTCTTATTATTTAATTCATTGAGAAAATCATTCTGAGCTTTAAGTACTTGTTCCACTTGAGTGGTAACAATAGAAGCATGTTTACCAATAAGTTTAAGTTCACCTTTAACTCTAGACATATAATCACTCAAGTGTTCAATCATATAAGCATTACGTTTGAATTGTCTACCAACATAAGTATTGAAGTTTTCTTGTTTAACAATAAAATTATCAAACTCATCTAAGCATTGTCTAGCACACTTATAACGAGGAATATCACCTTCATCAAATCTATAGAGAGAATTTACCTTTACTACCTATGTCGGGTTATCAAGACCATGTATTTCTTCAATAGGTGGTAAATTCTTAACATCTTCAGCTTTAATACCCTTTTATTTCATAGATATCTTTGCCTCTTGCATATCTTCAGGACTGAGAAAAAGACTACCCCTTTTCTTCGAAGTTGGCTTAGGAGTTGGATCAGGAAATGACCAATCATTTTCATTACTCAACATATTATTCAATAGCAATTCAGCTTGACCAACAGTTCTTTCCCTGAAAACACAACCAGCACAACTATCCAGGTGGTCTCTGGAAGCATCGGTTAGTCCATTATAAAATATATCAAGTATTTCATTTACCTTGAGAGGATGATTAGGCAAAGCATTAAGTAATCGGAGAAGCCTCCCCCAAGTTTGTGGGAGACTCTCTTCTTCAATTTGCACAAAATTATATATTTCCCTTAAGGCAGCTTGTTTCTTATGAGCATGGAAATATTAGCAGAGAAGTAATAAATCATATCCTGGGGACTACACACACAACCAGGATCAAGAGAATTAAACCATGTTTTAGCATCACCCTTTAATGAGAATGGAAATAACTTAAGGATAAAGTAATAGCGAGTTTTCTCATCATTAGTGATTAGGGTGGCTATATCATTCAATTTAGTAAGATGTGCCACAACAGTTTCAGATTCATAGCCGTAAAAAGGATCAGATTCAACCAAAGTAATTAACTAAGGATCGACAGAGAAATCATAATCCTTATCGGAAATACAGATAGGTGAAGTAGCAAAAGTAGGGTCATATTTCATTCTAGCATTCAAAGACTTTTCTTTCAGCTTAGCTAACAGTTTCTTAAGATCATATCTATCATTGCAAGCTAAAAAGTCTCTAGCAGTTTCTTCATCCATGACATAACCCTCAGGCACAACAGGCAATTCATATCTAGGGGAGAATCTTCATCATCACTTTCATCAATATTATCAGTTTCAATAATTTCATTCTCTCTAACCAAGTTGTTCATCAAGAAATTCACCTAGTGGCACAGTATTATCAAAGCATAGAAGTAGTTTCATCATAAGCATCATGCAAAGCAGAAGTGGCATCATCAATAACATGTGACATATCAGAATGAATAGCAGGTGTAGGTGTCGCAAGTTTACTCATAACAGAAGGTGAATCAAGTGTAGAGCTAGATGGCAGTTCCTTACCTCCCCTCGTAGTTGAGGGATAAATCTTGGTTCTTTCATCTTCCAAGTTCTTCATAGTGATCAACAGATATACATCCCAAGTGACTCAAAGAATAGAGCTATTCTCCCCGGCAATGACGCCAAAAAATAGTCTTGATAACCCAGAAGTATAGGGGATCGCAACAGTTTTCGAGGGTAGAGTATTCAACCCAAATTTATTGATTCGACACAAGGAGAGCAAAAGAATATTCTCAAGTATTAACAGTTGAGTTCTCAATTCAACCACACCCGAAAGACTTAGTATCTGCAGCAAAGTATTTAGTAGCAAAGTAATATGGAAGTAACGGTAACGGTGGCAAAACTAACAGTATTGGTTTTGTAGTGATTGTAACAGTGGCAACGGAAAACTAAATAAGCAAAGATCAATATGTGAAAACCTCGTAGGCATTGGATCGGTGATGGACAATTATGTCGGATGTGATTCCTCATGCAATAGTTATATCATAGGGTGACACAGAACTAGCTCCAGTTCATCAATGTAATGTAGGCATGTATTCCGAATATAGTCATACATGCTTATGGAAAAGAACTTGCATAACATCTTTTGTCCTACCCTCCCGTGGCAGCGGGGTCCTATTGGAAACTAAGGGATATTAAGGCCTCCTTTTAATAGAGTACCGGAACAAAGCATTAACACTTAGTGAAGACATGAACTCCTCAAACTATAGTCATCACCAGGAGTGGTCCCGATTATTGTCACTTCGGGGTTATTGGATCATAACACATAGTAGGTGACTATTGACTTGCAAACTAGGATCAAGAACTCACATATATTCATGAAAACATAATAGGTTCAGATCTGAAATCATGGCACTCAGGCCCTAGTGACAAGCATTAAGCATAGAAAAGTCATAGCAACATCAATCTCAGAACATTATGCATACTAGGGATCAAACCCTAACAAAACTAACTCGATTACATGATAAATCTCATCCAACCCATCACCGTCCAGCAAGCCTACGATGGAATTACTCACGCACGGCAGTGAGCATCATGAAATTGGTGATGGAGGAAGGTTGATGATGGCGATGGCGACAGATTCCCCTCTCTGGAGCCCCGAACGGACTCCAGGTCAGCCCTCCTGAGAGAGATTATGGCTTGGCGGCGGCTCCATATCGTAAAACACAATGAATCCTTCTCCTTGATTTTTTTGTCCCCGAACGTGAATATATAGAGTTGGAGTTGAGGTCGGTGGAGCCTCAGGGGGCCTATGAGACAGGGGGTGGGCGCGCCCCCTGTCGGTGTCAAAATCGGCAGATCTCGGGTAGGGGTCCCGAACTATGCGTCTAGGATCAATGGTAACAGGAGACAGGGGACACAATGTTTACCCAGGTTCGGGCCCTCTCTATGGAGGTAATACCCTACGTCCTGCTTGATTGATATTGATGAGTATGGGTGTTACAAGAGTTGATCTACCACGAGATCGTAATGGCTAAAACCCTAGAAGTCTAGCCTATGAATATGGTAATGAGTATATCTGTTGTCCTTTCTGGACTATCCCCTTCAGTCTATATAGACGCCGAGGGGATCTAGGGTTTACATGGAGTCGGTTACATAAGAAGGAATCTTCGGTCGCCAAGCTTGCCTTCCACACCAAGCAGAGTCCAATTCGGAGACGGTTCATTCTTCGATCTTCATATCTTCACAGCCCATCAGTCCGGCCCATGGATAACAGGCCGGATGCCCGAGGACCCCTTAGTCCAGGACTCCCTCAGTAGCCCCCGAACCAGTCTTCAATAGCGAGGTGCTCGGCACACATATTGTCTTCGGCATTGCATGGCAGGTTCTCCCTTCAATGATCTCAAGTAATGTATTCGACCATTGATCCAATGTCGCCTCCTTGGCTTCTGTGCGTTGAATAATCTTTGTCCTCCATGTGTCGAGCAAATGTAGAAAGTCAGGGTATTTTTACGAATAACACCCCATCATGCGAAGAAGAGCTCCTACTTAAAGAGATTGGATCCTAGATCCATTCAGCGCTACACAGAAGAAATCCCCAGAGACTGCTTAGGATAAACCATTCCGGCATGACTAGTGCTCCTAGATCCTCCGCTTGTCCCGGCCCAGAGAAAGGCGAGTGGGAGAGGTGTTCCATGTCTCATAGCCGTTTGACGAAGTTGCAAATGCATGGGTTCCTTCCCCATGCAGATCTAGCCCCTGTTCGATTGGGGCTAGCTTCCTTCAATGAGGGGACTCAGGCAGAGGACTTCCCCAATCCGTTCGGGGGGAGCGAGCGTGTTTTGTCCCCTACCTGCTAAGAGGCGTTGGATTTCCAATCCATCTTTTCCTCCGAGGGCTTCTGGAATATTACTGCCTCCAGCTACACAACTTTACGCTGGCCTCTATTCTGCACATTGCGGGTTATGTCGCTTTATGCGAACTTTTCCTGGGCGTCGAAGCTCACTTTGAGTTGTGGAGGAAGCTATTTTGTCTCGTCCCGCGCAATCACAAAGGGTCAATATTTGAAGTGGGCGGAGACGAAGTGTGGCACGTCGCTGATACTGGATATCCATCCGGCACACCAAGGAAGGCACCTGATGAATGGCCCTCCGAATGGTTTTATATAGAGGACGTTGCGCTTCCTGGCCCGATTCGAAAGGGTCTTCCTGAATTTGCTCGCGTCCCGCTGAAGAAACGCCACAGTTGGTGTCCCCGGAGTCTTGAAGAGGAAGACGGCGCGGAGGTTCGTCAGCTAATGAGCAGGATAAGAGAGCTCACTCAGTCCAGACTCACAGTAATTGAGGTTATGGCGATTTCCATAGTGCGAGAGGTTCAGCCGCGCCAATATAGAGGGCTTCCCATGTGGCACTACAATGGAGAGGACGACGCTTCTCGCTGCGGCCGGAAAGGTCCAGATACCCCTACCGCTTTGGCTAAGATATTAGCCGAACTGTTCAAAGGGGAGGAAAAGGAATTCCTCCGCATCAAATTTGGAGGCGGGTACTCTATGTATAACCCTCCCAGCTGGGTAAGGCCCGACCCCTCCGTTTTTACTTCTTCCATCTCCGGATTGCCTTTGATAAACTTCTAGCTCATTTTGCTTATGACAGCATTGGCGAAAGGTCACCGAGGGATTTTATAGTCCCGCCCCACAGCCGGAGGACCACAACCAGGAGCTAGATCCCGGGTTCGAAGAGGATCCGGATATATTTGTGGTGCTTGCGGAGGGACTGTTCTACCAGACAAGCTACGATGGCACAGACGTGGCCATCACCGCAGACTATCCTGGCCTTCTTCCTGCTTCTCATGTAAATAATTAAGAAATCATCTTCTCTAAAAGAGTGCTCTTACTCTGTCTCACCAATCGCATCGTATCGTGCTTCACAGGGGAGACGTTCGGCGGCTTCAAAGAGATCGGCTCCCGCGTCGGACAATCCTTTCAAGAGGAAAGAAAATGAAGACGCAGCCGCGCCTTCGTCGAGGAGGTACAAATTCGCCAACCTGCCCCTGAGCAGTCACGTCCAACCGTGACCTTTCCATTTTCATTTGCCAGGAGGAAGACGCGCCAGACTATATCCGATGGTCCGAGCGGCCGTACTTCCCACAGTCAGGATTCAAATCCCACCGTGAAGACGGGGGCTGATGCAGGGCGACGCCGGATTGTCCTCCAGCCGAGGACTCGGACGATGTATCCGTCACCAACTCGGAAGTGGAGAGTGCTATGAAACATCGGCACCGCCGGGCCATTTTACGAGATCCTGGCTTTTCGGAGGAGTCGTCTAACGCCTTCAACGCAGCCGATGCGTACATCCAGGCTGCTCGAGATGGGATTAGCAGGGCCACAAAGCAACATCTGAAAGATGTGCAGGTAAATTCGCTTTGTCTGACTATGACAACCATATGCCAGTAGCCCCCGAGACTTAAAGGAGTTGAATCAACTGATTTAAGGTTCAATGTACAACCAGGTTCTTACGGAGAAGAATAACCAGCTGGCTCAGGAACTAGAAAAGTGTCAGCGCCAGCTGCTTGCTGCTAACGCCGAACTGGAGAAATACAAGGCATCTCCAGGTAATACTTTCCTCCATCAAAGATTCATAAGGCTACACCAATAGTGTGAATCTGGGTTCTAATATTTGTTTTGGGTCGTTTAGACCAAGTACAAGAGCAGCTTGATGCCGCTCGAAGCGAAGAACACGGAGCCAAAAAGCTGCTAGCAGCGGGCGAGCGTGTATTGACGAAGGTCGTTGAAGAGAAGCAGAAACTTCAGGATTCGAACATCAACTTAGGTGAAGAACTGAAAGATGTGCGAGCGCAGCTAGCCGACTCTGTGAAGGAGAACAAGAAGCTCTGAGGCGGCATATTCAGTATGTGACCGCTTTTACCTTACAATAATTTGGAGGTAGCGGTAGCTGATATAGCTGTGATTGCAGGTGTGTTAACGAACTGCCCCGAAGAGGAAGTGTCCGGATCATCAAATGATCTTCTGCAGGAGCTGTTGCAGTTGCACGAGCAGGCTCGGCAGGCTATGCGGAGTGTAGCCAAGGCTTTATGGCCATCCGACTCCCCTCCAGGAAGCATGGAGAAGCTGGTAGAGCTATTCAAGGGAGAGCGGCGGCGTATCCAGCTGTGGAAGATATCTGCCTGCCGATAGGGTGCGTGAGAGGCTTGGGCCATCGTGAAGACGCGCTATACCAAGCTGGATCCTAATCACATGGCTCGGGTCGGGCCGGTAAGGCCGAATGGGGAAGAAATTCCCGTTAGTATAGTATATGACCAAGTAGCGATAGCCGCCAAATTTCTCAGTAGGATTGTAAATTAGACTGCCTGCTGGAAGGTGTAGAGGAAGAGGTGTTCGAGTCCAATTGACTGTGTAATTCCCTCATCTAGCTGAATTGTATATCATTTGTCATGGCAGACCTTTTCGCTTCAACCTCCGGACTCTAAGGTGTGGAGTGTCTCCGAATACCGTCGCGGCCGAATAGGTTGGGGTATGCTTGGAAAACTAGGCGCAGGGGTCATAGTTGCTTGAACAGACAAGTTGTATCCGGCTAGCTATGTTATATTACATTGATATCGTAAGAAACATCTTCCAGAGAGAATAGTTCCGTTAAGGGTTCCTTTCCCTGGGTGTCCATGCATTTGATGTACATGTCTGAATTGTGATGCGAGCACCATAGTTTGTATAACTTCTGGGGGTGCACAATGGAGTGAGTTTAGAAAACATCTTTAATTCACCGACCGAATATTCCCTTAAGAACGCTAGCTTTCTTCTTCACCCAGTCTAAGGTACACATCCGGATGACCCGGTAGTAACAATCGCAGAGGTGCTCCCTTTATGCCCTAGCCAAACTAACGGGAACGTAGGGCATAAGCACAGGAGCCAGGCAACCGAGCTTGGCCAAAACTTAAGTCATATCGATGCATATAGTGGCAAAGAAAAGGTATATATGGAGAAACTCATATGTAGGAGCTTGATGCTCAAGGAATGACAAGAACTTCTGTCCGAGAAGCCCCCAGGTACAGGTGGCGTACATGTTTAAAGATGTATGTGCCAATGGTGTGCGGTCTAGCCGTACTTAAAGCTTAAAAGCGAGAAAAAGAAAGTAATCGGAAAAGAGAGAAAAAATAATGGAAACTACAGGGGAGGAGGAAGCGAACAATGAGTTTAGCGCTAGGCGTAGAATCTCCGGAGCCTGGCCGCGTTCCAGGGGTTCGGCTCGAGGCGATTGTCTGATGCATCGCGAAGATGGTACGCTCCTCCGGTGAGAACTTCATCAATTATGAAGGGACCCTCCCATTTGGGCTTGAGTTTGTCATTTTTCTTCTCCGGGAGGCATAGAACGAGTTCGCCGACGTTGTAAGTCTTGGCCCGTACTTCTCTGCTTTGATATCTTCGAGCCTACTGTTGGTAAACTGCCGAACGAGCTTTTGCGACACCGCGTTCCTCCTCCAGGGCATCTAGGCTGTCCTGCCGATCGAGCTTGGCTTCTCTCTCTTCATACATACGCACTCTAGGTGAGTCGTGAATAATATCGCAGGGCAATACGGCCTCTGCACCATACACCATGAAGAAAGGTGTGTACCCGGTAGTACGGTTGGGTGTGGTCCGCAGCCCCTAGAGTACGGAGTTGAGCTCCTCAACCCAGTGTTTGTCTGATTCTTTCAAAGACCGCACTAGTCTGGGCTTGATGCCGCTCATAATAAGACCGCTGGCGCGTTCTACTTGACCGTTGGTTTGTGGGTGGTAGACGGAGGCGTAATCGAGTTTAATACCTAGAGTAGTACACCAGGTTTTTACCTCGTCGGCTATGAAATTGGAGCCGTTGTCAGTGATGATGCTGTCTGGGACACCATAATGGTGCACAACATCAGATATGAAGTCTATCACCGGGCCGGACTCAGCCATTTTGACCGGTTTAGCCTCTATCCACTTAGTGAATTTGTCCATCATAACCAGCAGATATTTTTTCTTATGGCTTCCCCCTTTAAGGGGTCCAACCATGTCGAGTCCCCATACCGCGAAAGGCCAAGTGATGGGGATTGTTTGTAGGGCAGTGGGGGCATATGGCTTTGATTGGCAAAGAGTTGGCATCCGAGGAACGTTGGACAAGGTCATGTGCATCCGCTCGGGCCGTCAGCCAATAAAACCATGTACGGAAGGCCTTGCTAACAAGGGCCCGAGATGCGCTGTGGTGACCGCCAAGTCCAGCATGAATTTCAGCCAAGAGTTGCCGCCCCTCTTCCTCGGATATACATCGTTGAAGGACTCCAGTGGTGCTTTTCTTATAGAGCTCTCCATCATGAACCTTGTAGGCCTTCGAGCGTCGGACAATGCAGCGGGCCTCATTCTGGTCCTCAGGAAGCTCCTTCCTATTAAGGTAGGCCAGGAAGGGTTCGGTCCATGGGGCAATGACTGCCATGATGAGATGCGTCGACGGTGTTATTTCTGTGTTTCTGGGATCTGGGGTTATGTTTCGGTCCGGACTAGTACTGACATTTTCCCCCTGCCACACCACGGATGGCTTAAAGAGCCTTTCCGGGAAGATATTAGGTGGGACGGGGTTGCGCTTGGCGCCAATATGAGCAAGAACGTCTGCCGCTTGATTACTTTCTCGAGCCACATGATGGAACTCGAGTCCTTCGAACTGGGCCGACATTTTTACGACTGCATTACGATACGCTGCCATCTTCGGATCTTTAGCATCAAAATCTCCATTTATTTGAGATATTGCAAGGTTTGAGTCCCCGCACACTTCTAGGCGTTGTATGCCCATGGAGACAGCCATCTGGAGACCATGCAATAAGGCCTCGTATTCGGCTGGGTTGTTGGAGTCTGGGTATAGTATTTGGAGAACATACTGGATGATGTCTCCGGTGGGGGATGTTAAAACGACACCCGCTCCTAACCTTGCCAGCATTTTGAAGCCGTCGAAGTGCATGACCCAATTGGAGTATGTGCCGTACTCTTTAGGGAGTTCGGCCTCTGTCCATTCAGCGATTAAGTCGGATAGAACTTGGGATTTGATAGCTCGACGTGGTTTGTATGTAATGTTAAATGGCAAGAGCTCAATGGCCCATTTGGCAATCCGGCCCGTAGCATCACGGTTGTTTATAATGTCATTGAGTGGTACTTCGAAGGCCACCGTGATTGAACACTCCTAGAAGTAGTGACGGAGCTTTCAGGATGCCATGAAGACCGCGTATGCTATTTTTTGATAATGAGGGTACCGAGATTTGCATGGTGTAAGGACAGTAGACACGTAGTATACTGGCTTCTGAAGCGGGAATTTATGTCCGTCCTGTTCTCATTCAACGACGAGTACGGCGCTCACCACCTGATGTGTTGCCGATATGTACAATAACATCGATTCGCTGGTGTTTGGTGCGGCCAGGATTGGATTGCTCGTAAGAAGGGTTTTTATTTCTTCTAGTCCGGCTGTTGCCGTGTCCGTCCATTCGAATTGGTCGGTTCACCGTAGAAGGCGATAGAGTGACAGTGCCTTTTCTCCTAATCTGGAGATAAAGCGGCTTAGAGCTGCCATGCAACCTGCAAGTTTTTGAACTTGTTTAAGGTCTGTTGGCTTAGCCAATTGTGACAAAGCTGGGTTTGCTTCGATTCCCCTATTGGAGGCGATGAAGCCCAGCAGCTTTCCAGTGGGGATGCCAAAGACACATTTTTCCGGGTTAAGCTTGATGTCATACGCCCTGAGGTTGTCAAAGGTAACACGTAAGTCATCTATAGTGTTTCCACGTGCCTGGTTTTGATGATGACATCATCAACGTAAGCTTCTACTATTTTGCCAATCTATTTCTCTAGGCATGTTTGAATCATGCGTTGATATGTGGCGTCAGCGTTCTTGAGCCCAAAGGGCATGGTATTGAAGCAGAATGGCCCATATGGGGTAATGAATGCTGTTGCATCTTGATCGGATTCCTTCATTTTGATTTGATGGTATCCGGAGTATGCATCAAGGAAACATAGTGAGTCGTGTCCTGCGGTGGCGTCAATGATTTGATCAATGTGGGGGAGGGGGAAGGGATCCTTAGGGCAGGCTTTGTTGAGGTATTTGAAATCGACGCATAGGCGCCAGGATTTGTCCTTCTTTGGTACCATCACCAGGTTTGCCAGCCAGTCCGGATGTTTGATTTCTCTAGTGAATCCGGCCTCGATGAGTTTGGCTAGCTCCTCCCCCATGGCCTGTCGCTCGGGTTCGGAAAAGCGCCGTAGTGTTTGCTTAACCGGTTTAAACCCCTTTAATATATTGAGGCTATGTTTGGCCATCTTGCGTGGGATCCCTAGCATGTCCGAAGGGTGCTAGGCAAATATGTCCCAGCGCGGAAATTCTCATAGTGCGGCGTCAACTGTTGGGTTCAGTTGAGCTCCGATGGATGTTGTCTTCTTAGGGTCCATTGGGTGGACCTGGAATTTGACTATTTCTTCTGCTGGTTTGAACGAGGTGGATTTGGGGCGTTTGTCGAGGATCACGTCGTCCCTGTCCACTGTGGAGAGTAGTGCGGTTAATTCTTCGGCCGCGAGGGCTTCGGATAGCGCCTCTAGGGCTAAGGATGCGGTTTTGTTTTCGGCGTGGAGTGTTATGTCCGGATCACTAACGAGAGTGATTATACCGTTTGGTCCGGGTGTTTTGAGCTTCATATATCCGTAGTGAGGTATAGCTTGGAAGCGTGTAAAAGCATCTAGCCCCAACAGGGCGTGATATCCGCTGCTGAAAGGGGCCACTTGGAAGGTTATTTCTTCGGACCGATAGTTCTCCGGTGATCTGAATACCACGTCAAGTGTGATTTTGCCCGCGCACCGTGCCTCCCAACTAGGAATAATTCCCTGGAAGGTTGTGTTACTTTGTTTGATGCATCTCCTGTCTATTTCCATTTTATGGAGTGTGTCCTCATAAATGAGATTTAGTTCGCTACCGCCATCCATGAGGACCTTGGTGAGTCGAAACCCATCCACGATGGGGCTGAGGACTAACGCGGCTGGTGCTCATGCTGTTCTGTACTTTGGTTCATCACCGGCGTTGAATGTTATAGCCGTGTCATTCCATGGGTTTATTACAGCAATTTGGTAGACTTCGTTGAGCTCGTGAAGTGCCCTTTTGTGCTTGTTATTTGAAGCGAATGTCTCGAAGACTGTCAATACTCTTGGGTCGTCTTCTTCTGGGGGTGTTGTTCTGGGGCATCCTTGATAAGGATGTCCTCACCGCTCTTGGCTACTTCTCGTAGTATCCAACATGCTCTAAGGCTGTGGGTTGACACGGTATCTGTTGTTGTATGTATTTTGCATGGGCCATCGAGCCACCCTTCCAGAACAGAGCCTTGCCGTATAGTGGCTTTGTGTTTTTTGACTACTGGATTGGGCGTGCCACGAGTGTACGTCATTTTCGCCTGTAGGGGAAGTTGGGTTGGGGCTGGTGGTTCCCAGCGAGCTTCCTGAGTTTCCCAGGCGCTTTCCATCGTGTAGTATTTTTGTATGATGGTTGCTAAGTCAACAAATTTTAGTATGCGGCGGCGATTGATGGCGTTGAGGATTCCTAATTCGTCCGCACAGTTTTTGCAGAACGCTGATATTGCATCCTCGTCACGGCAATCCTTTACTTTGTCTTTGACAAGGAGGAATTTGGCCCAAAAGTGGTGGACCTTCTCTTGAGATTGCTGTTTTATGCTCATGAGAGCCTCTATATTCGGGTGGGTGGGTGGAATTAAATCCGATCCCCGACCTAACCGGTTGTTCGGAGTCCTACGACCTTCCGGCCTAGACAATCCGGGTTCCGTAATATCCTCTGATTTCTTGGAACCGTCGTCCGATGCTATGTTCGGAGGGCTGGTTGAGTCCTTTCATGGGTGAGTATCCGTCTCTTCATGAACGGTGACCCGAACATAGTCCGTATTCAATATAGAAGAATACTTGCCGTCCTGCTCCAGGACTGTCGCGATCTGGTGGGTGACCGGTGGGGTTTCGGTTTCTCCCTGATCAGTTTTAGGCCCGGTCTGATTGTAATCTGTGGCGATTCCCAAAGCAGCGATGCAATCTAGGAGCTCGTTTAAGGACGAAAACTCAACCGGATCCATCTACTTGGGGTGCTCAGAGCTGATGCGAAGGGGATTTTCGATGGCCCGAGCGGTCATCGTCGGCCCTGCAGCCGAGCGGGCGATCATAGTAAAGTCGCCCAGCCGGAGGGTTTGGCCCGAGGCCAAAACTACCCCTGCGATAATATTGTCTTTGATGACAAGGCGAGCCATCGAGCCTTTCGTCGACGGCACAGTGGAACTCTCAATGAAAGCACCAATGTCGGTGTCAAAACCGGCAGATCTCGGGTAGGGGGTCCTGAACTGTGCGTTTAGGATTGATGGTAATAGGAGACAGGGGACACAATGTTTACCCAGGTTCGGGACCTCTCTATGGAGGTAATACCCTACGTCCTGCTTGATTGATATTGATGAGTATGGGTGTTACAAGAGTTGATCTACCACGAGATCGTAATGGCTAAAACCCTAGAAGCCTAGCCTATGAATATGGTAATGAGTATATCTGTTGTCCTTTTCGGACTATCCCCTTCGGTTTATATAGACACCGAGGGGATCTGGGGTTTACATGGAGTCGGTTACATAAGAAGGAATCTTCAGTCGCCAAGCTTGCCTTCCACGCCAAGCAGAGTCCAATCCGGACACGGTGCATTCTTTGATCTTCATGTCTTCACAGCCCATCAGTCTGGCCCATGGATAACAGGTCGGACGCCTGAGGACCCCTAAGTCCAGGACTCCCTCACCCCCCACCCTCGTGGACAGGGTGTGGCCCCCCTGATGTTGATTCTTTCGCTAGTATTTTTATATATTCCAAAAATAGTCTCCATGAAGTTTCAGGTCATTCCGATAACTTTTATTTCTGCATAAAAATAACACCATGGCAATTCTGCTAAAAACAATGTCAATCCGGGTTAGTTCCATTCAAATCATGCAAGTTAGAGTCCAAAACAAGGTCAAAAGTGTTTGGAAAAGTAGGTACGATGGAGACGTATCATTATTCTCCTCCATCTTGTAGGCAAAATATTTGTCAGAGGTCTCATCTCTCGACTTGGGCGTGAGTCTGAAATACCAATTTTAGCTCTTGGAACATCTTATGTGCTCCTTGGTGTTCAAAACATTTTTGAAGTCCCGGTCTTAAGCCGTAAAGCATGGCGCACTAAACTATCAAGTAGTCATCATACCGAGCTTTGCCAAACGTTCATAACGTCTGCATCTGCTCCTGCAATAGGTCTGTCACCTAGCGGTGCATCAAGAACATAGTTCTTTTGTGCAGAAATGAGGGTAATTCTCAGATCACGGACCCAGTCTGCATCATTGCTACTATCATCTTTCAACTTATTTTTTTCTAGAAACATATCAAAATAAAATAGGGGAGCTATACGCGAGCTATTGATC
Source organism: Triticum dicoccoides (assembly GCF_002162155.2). Taxonomy (NCBI): domain Eukaryota; kingdom Viridiplantae; phylum Streptophyta; class Magnoliopsida; order Poales; family Poaceae; genus Triticum; species Triticum dicoccoides. The sequence goes on from NC_041388.1 coordinate 97,172,368, forward strand.
TACAACATAGATATGCAAAAACTATTAGGACTAAGTTCATGATAAATTAAAGTTCAATTAATCATAATACTTAAGAACTCCCACTTAGATAGACATCCCTCTAGTCATCGAAATGATCACGTGATCCATATCAACTAAACCATGTCTGATCTTCACGTGAGATGGAGTAGTTTCAATGGTGAGCATCACTATGTTGATCATATCTACTATATGATTCACGTTCGACCTTTCGGTCTCAATGTTCCGAGGCCATATCTGCATATGCTAGGCTCGTCAAGTTTAACCCGAGTATTCTGCACGTGCAAAACTGGTTTGCACCCGTTGTATGTGAACATAGAGCTTATCACATCCGATCATCATGTGGTGTCTCGGCACGACGAACTGTAGCAACGGTGCATACTGAAGAAGAACACTTGTACCTTGAAATTTAGTGAGGGATCATCTTATAATACTACTGTCGTACTAAGCAAAATAAGATGCATAAAGGATAAACATCACATGCAATCAAAATAAGTGGTATGATATGGCCATCATCATCTTGTGCCTTTGATCTCCATCACCAAAGCACCGTCATGATCACCATCGTCACCGGCTTGACACCTTGATCTCCATCGTAGCATCGTTGCCGTCTCGTCAACTACTACTTCTACGACTATCGCTACCGCTTAGTGATAAAGTAAAGCAATTACATGATGATTGCATTTCATACAATAAAGTGACAACCATAAGGCTCCTGCCAGTTGCCGATAACTGTTACAAAACATGATCATCTCATACAACAATTTATATCTCATCACATCTTGACCATATCACATCACAACATGCCCTGCAAAAACAAGTTAGATGTCCTCTACTTTGTTGTTGCAAGTTTTATGTGGCTGCTACGGGCTTCTAACAAGAACCGTTCTTACCTACGCATCAAAACCACAACGATTTTTCGTCAAGTGTGATATTTTAACCTTCAAAAAGGATAGGTCGTAGTCAAACTCAATTCAAATAAAGTTGGAGAAACAAACACCCGCTAGCCTCCTGTGTGCGAAGCACGTCGGTAGAACCAGTCTCATGAACATGGTCATGTAATGTCGGTCCAGGCCGCTTCATCCAACAATACCGCCGAATCAAAGTAAGACGTTGCTGGTAAGCAGTATGACTATTATCGCCCACAACTCTTTGTGTTCTACTCGTGCATATAACATCTACGTATAGACCTGGCTCGGATGCCACTGTTGGGGAATGCGGTATTTCAAAATTTTACCTACAATCACGCAAGATCTATCTAGGAGATGCATAGCAACGATCGGGGAGAGTGTGTCCACGTACCCTCGTAGACCGAAAGCGGAAGCGTTTAGTAACGCGGTTGATGTAGTCGAACATCTTCATGATCCACCCGATCCAAGCACCGAACGTATGGCACCTCCGCGTTCAGCACATGTTCAGCTTGATGACGTCCCTCAAACTCTTGATCCAGTTGAGGCCGAGGAAGAGTTCCGTCAACACAACGGCGTGGCGATGGTGATGATGAAGTTACTGGCACAGGGCTTCGCCTAAGCACTACAACGATATGACCGAGGTGTGTAACTGTGGAGGGGGGCACCGCGCACGGCTAAGAGAAGACTTGGAGTGTCTTTGGGGTGCCCCTTCCCACATATACAAATGAGGGAGGGAGAGAGGCCGGCCCTCCTAGGGGCGCGCCAAGTGTAGGGAGTCCTACTAGGACTCCCAAGTCCTAGTAGGATTCCCTTTCCTTTTCGAAGTAGGAAAGAAGGAAAGGAGGGAGAGGGATAAGGAAAGGGTGGGCCGTGCCCCCAACCCTTGTCCAATTTGGTTTGGGCAGGGGGAGGCGCGCGCCACCTCGTGGCCCTTCTTCCCTCTCTCCACTAAAGCCCAATAAGGCCCATCAACTTCCCCCGGCGAATTCCCGAAACTCTCTGGTACTCCGAAAAATACCCGAATCACTCGGAACCATTCTGATGTCCGAATATAGCCTTCCAATATATCGATCTTTACCTCTCAACCATTCCGAGACTCCTCGTCATGTCTGTGATCTCATTCGGGACTCCGAACAAACTTCGGTCATCAAATCACATAACTCATAATACAAATCGTCATCGAACGTTAAGCGCGCGGACCCTACGGGTTCGAGAACTATGTAGACATGACCAAGACACATCTCCGGTCAATAACCAATAGCGTAACCTAGATGCTCATATTGGCTCCTACATATTCTATGAAGATCTTTATTGGTCAAACCGCATAACAACATACTTCATTCCCTTTGTCATCGGTATGTTACTTGCCCGAGATTCGATCGTCGGTATCAACATACCTAGTTCAATCTCGTTACCTAAAAGTCTCTTTACTCGTTCCATAATGCAACATCCCGCAACTAACTCATTAGTCACATTGCTTGCAAGGTTTATAGTGATGTGCATTACCGAGAGGGCCCAGAGATACCTCTCTGTCGGATTTCGGGTTCCGACAGACCCTTGAGGTTCGAACACTGGGGTGCGCGCGGAGATCTCTCCCCTACCGATCTACGTCTAATCTCCTCGCGTGATCTAAGCTGGAAACAACGAACAACACAAGGGACACGAGGTTTATACTGGTTCGGGCCACCGTTGTGGTGTAATACCCTACTCCAGTGTGTGGTGTGGTGGATTGCCTCAGGGGCTGATGACGAACAGTACAAGGGAAGAACTGCCTTGTGAGAGGTGTTCTTGAGCTGGTGCGATGAACTGCTAGGGTGAGTTCAGTCGCCTCTCTCTCTCTCTCTGCTAGGGTTCTATCAGATCTCTAGCCGTGTCCTCCTCCCCCTCTGTCTCCATATGTCTCCCTTCTCCATCCTCCCTTGGATCCCTAGATGGCTAGCTCTATTTATAGAGGCCCTGGGCCTCTCCCCAAATAATGAGCGGGAAGGGCGCCAACAATTGGCCATTTTGAAGGGGAACATCTAGTACAAGTTATCCTGACCAAAGGTGGTCTTCGGCTGCCAAAAGTACTGGTGATGACGCCGTCTTGGGCTCCACGGTGACCTCCGTCCTACCGCTCTGTTGGTCTTGGTATCATTGCACCAGAATGGTAACCTTTGCCCGATGCCTTGGCCTGTGCTTGCCCCCTTTGCACCAAAGGGGAAACAAGGATACTGCGCAGGCCGGCGCCCGCCTGGTCTCGATCGTCATGGCTTGCCTCATGGGCTCCTCGCGAGGTGCCCCCGCCTTGATCTCTCCGCCTCCTCGCGAGCCTGCCTGATGAGGCTGCCTCTGAGGAAGCTTCCGGTCATCCGCCCCGCGAGGCTTGGCCCCTCGCGAGGGTCTTGAGCTTGAGCTGATGAAGATGGGCCGCGCTGGGCCCCCACTTGAGCCACGCCACAGGCCGCAGGCAGGCAAATCTGGGGACCCTCGTTCCTAGAACACCGACAGTAGCCCCCGGGCCCAAGGCGCGCCCGGGCTTGGCCTAGCAGGGAAGCGAAGAGGCAAGCGCGAAGCGCCGCGGGCCCCAATAGCCTGCGGCCTTGGGCGCCGCGTGGCGCTTGATTGGACATGGGCGTATGCGCTTCCCACGACGCCTCGGCAACTGTCCATCTGACAAAAGAGGTGCCCGGGCCAGACTTACTTGCTTTGTTCTCGTTCGCCTTGCCCCAGATCCCCTTTCTCGCTCTCCTCCTTCTTGCTCCCGAAATCCTCTAGATCTGTCTCAATCCTTCTCGTCCGGCACGCCATGGCGCCTCGCAAGTCCCCGACCAAGGATTGGTACTCACCAGCTCTGGATTCCCCGAACCTGCCGGAGAAGAACCTCGCCCTCACGCGCCTGATGACGGTGGCGCAGGGCAGTAGGGGGGCGACTGTGCTCAAGGCCGGCTCCGACCAGCCTGAAGGCAGGGGGAGCACCTTCTATCCGCTCATTGTGAGCACCATCGTCGCCAGTTTGGTGCCTCCTTTCTCTGAGTTCTTCTTTGATGTTCTCCACCAGTACAACTTGCAGGCTCTGCATTTCCACCCCAACTCTGTTCTTCTCCTGGCAATTTTTGCTTACTACTGTGAGGCTCATGTCGGGTAAAGCCCTCGGTGGCCTTGTTGCGTCACTATTTTTCCCTCCGAGTTCTTGGTGGCCATATCTCCGCATGTGCGAGCTTCATCGCATATTCCAATTCCAATGCTATCTCGAAGCCTGGGAAGAGAATCGAAGGCTTCCGGAGCAAGTGGGTCATGGTGGACATCGGGCGCCTCCACCCACGTCTGGTGTTGCCTACGGGGCAGCCCAACGCTGTCGACGTGTGGTCCCGCGTGAAGCTCATCGACCCACGTGCGAGGGCGGTGCTGAAGAGGATGAACGCGGACCTGAGGCCAAGCAATTTGGGGGCAGCGAAGCTGACCGAGGCCACACTCCTGAGGGAGTTCTTGGAGCACCGGGTGGCTCCACTCCAGGAGCACTCGCTCCCATTGTGGAGGCTTGGGGAAGCGGACGCCGCCTTGCGCCTGAGCTCGGAGGCCCTGACCGACAAGAATCTGGTCGCGGCCCTCCATTCCTTGGTTGGGGAGACGTGGCGAAGCCGGTGGGCGCCCCCGTCCCCCTGTTCCTTCGTGACGACTGGGAGCAGGTGGTGAACGCCATGCCCACCTTCAATGGTGAGGGGCTGGTGCCCGCGGAAGCTCCCGAGGGTCTTGCGGCGCTGGCAATGGTGAACGTGTCCTCCGACAGCTCTAGCGGGAGCGAGGGGGAAGAAGAGGTGGAGGAGGAAGATTCTGACTCTGAGGCGACTGGCGAGGAGTCGAGGGAGTCTTTCCCTTGGCGCAGGTCCCAGGCCCTCCGCTCCATGCTGGACGACGACGAGGCCGGCGCCAGGCGAGGAGGGGAGGACTCCCCCTTTGTCGCAAGGAAGGGCAGGTCGGGGCTGGTTCCCCCAGGGTCTGCTCTGGTCCCTGGGCGGTCTGAGGCCAGCTCCAGCCCTCCTGACGTGCCCTCTGCTTCCGGGCCTCCCGAGGCTGACCCCAGTTGCAGGCTCTTGGGCTTCAAGTTTGGCCGGAGGTTGCTTGGGTCTGCGAGCGACGACCAGTAAGTGCTCGATTCATCCTTTTCCTGGTTTCTACCGTCGAGGCTTGACGTCCATATTCTTTTGTCAGGCCGGCACCTGCGGCGAAGAGGTTGAAAGGGGCTTCTGCGGCCCTGCTTGGGGTGAGTCCATCTGCCGGGGCGGCGTCTTCGTCCGCTGGGGAGGCAGACGGCGAGGCTCGCGCCTCACCGGTCCGATCATCTTCGCGAGGCCGACCGGGACGCCTTGGCGAGGAGTCAGCCCTCGTGGCCCCGCTGACCCTGGAGTCGACTGCGCTCGATGCTGCAGCCAGGGCAACCAAGGCCCAGGGGGTTCCTTCCCGCCAAGCCGTGATCACGCTGCCGTCTTCTTCGCCCGCTCCGCCGGTTCCCGCTTCTTCTGTTCCCTCTGCCACCGTCCTGGACCAGGTCGCTAGTGAACTGAGCCAGCTGCAGGAGGATCTTCTGAGCGCGGACCCTCGCCTAGCGGCCGGGCGCCTGGAGCTAGCTTCTGGCTGGGCCCGTTCCGCTACCTCCGTCAGAGCAGCGCTGAGCCAGGCCGTGTCGGCCTCCGATGGGGAGAAGCAGGCTGCCAACCAAGCCAAGGCCGCTCGCGACGCTGCCTTGGGCGACGCTGCGGCTGCCAAGGCTCACTACGAGGCGCTGGAGACCGAGCTGCAAGGCCTGTGCGACGAGCTCGCCAAGGAGGTCCACGGCCGCTAGGAGAAAGAGAAAGAGATGAAGGCTCGGGAGGCTGCCGTCAAAGGACCGAGGCGTCAAGCTTGATGACCGCCACGGCCGGTTGGAGACGTTGGAACAGTCGCTGAAGGCGGAGAGGATAGAGCCGGACGCCAAGGCGAAGGTCCTGGCGGAGGATCGGGTGGCCTTCGCAAAGATGGAGAAGAGGGCTCGTGCCGCGCTGAAGACGCTTTACGAGAGCGGCTTGGAGGAGCCGTTGGCCGGTGCGGAGGACGGCCCCGCCAAGCTGCTTCCCTTCCTGGTCCGTGTGCTTGAAGATGGCATAGACGACCTTGGCCCCACGGCCGAGGCTGAGGCGCGTGCCCTGTCTTCTGCGGCGCTGACGCATGTCCTCAGCCGCGTCTACCTGCGCGACCCCCACGTCGACTTCGATAGCCTACTGGAACCCGTGAGCGGCGACCTTGGCGTCGCTGCCGCTGAGGCCGTGAAAGGCCGAGCCGAAGCTTTGCTGGGGAGGTTCCGCGCCTTCAGCGTCTTGCCCGGGCATGGTGCCGCCAGCTCCACGGCCCCGGGAGGCGGAGTCGTCTAGCGTGACTCCACCACAGGCGGCGGCGCCACTAGAGAGTGATCCCTTCGCGGCTTCTGTCCTGTTTTTATTCTTGCAACATGCACCATGCCTCGCGGAGGCGTTTAAACTTGTGTTTGGCGTCGTGAAACAATCTATGGCTTGTAATATTTGCTTTGAATTTCCTGGAATTTGCATTTTTCTCCCCTACTTGCTCGCGCTCTACGTCGGCAGAGCCCGGCCCCGCGCATACCTCACCCAGCGTTAGCCCCGACCGGAAACCAGGACGGGACTAAGGAGCGAGGGGCTACGTGGCAAGTTAGGCTCCTGAGTCGCGATGTTTAGGAGTCCCCCTTGACACGCAAGCAACAAGTAGGAAAGGGGGAACGAGGAGTGGATTGATCGTTCTACGTCGGCAGGGCCCGGCCCCGCGCATACCTCACCCAGTGTTAGCCCCGACCAGAAACCAGGATGGGACTAAGGAGCGAGGGGCTACGGGGCAAGTTAGGCTCCTGAGTCGCGATGCTCAGGAGTCCCCTTGACGTTCAAACGGGTTTCCATACCTTGGCTCCACTCAGGGAGGGCCGCGTGATGACCAGGTCCGAGGGACCTGGCTAGGTGGCGTGCGCTCGGGCAAGGCCCGGGCGTAGCCCCCGTGTCCAGCCCCCGCGCGCGGCGCTCCCGAGGGGAGGCATTGCGATGGTGCCGGACACTGAGCTCTGGGCTCCCTGAGGTTGGTACGGCCATACGCCGCCCTCGGTTTTTATCACCAGCGAGGAGCATAGCGCTTCCGTATGTGTACGGGCATAGTCGCTCCTCGGCAGTGTCGTTAGCCAGCGCGGAGCATGGTGCTTCCACTGGTACGTGGGAGGGGGCTCCCCTTCGGGAGGAGCCCCCGGGGCGTGTACAGCCCCGCCCTGACACGTGGCCGGCACGGTAGGGCTAGGAGAGGTGTATCTAGGCACTCGTGAGCTAGCGCGGGACTCACGAGGCCCTACCTCGAGGCGGGTTGCGCCTGGCTCTGGGCCTTTATCAATGGTGTGTTCCTATAGGGTGGTTAGAATGCAAATGCTCTACGTCCTCAGGTCCCGGCCCTCGAGCGAGCTCAGCCGCCGCTGGTATGACAGGTCGCGATGCCGTGGGTCAAGGCCAAGGGGTGAGGGCTGGGCCAGGTACCCCCCTTTTAACGTGCAAGCGCTTTGCATGAAAGCGGAGAAGTCCGCGATAAGCAGCAGGTGACGATTAAGCGCGAAAGAGCAAATTCATTTTAAGTAGACGCGGGAAAAGCAAACGCCGCTGGGCCAGGACCGAGCGGCTCGGGGATGATGCAGCCCGAGGGGCGCCCCCATCAAGGTAAGTAAAGATCATAAGCAAAACGTATACATGCCGCAGGGATGGACCCAAGCGACCTGGGAATGATGCGGCCCTGTGGGCGCTCCCAGCTAAAAATGGAACTTAGAAAGATGTCACCTAGTGCCGTTGAAGATGAAGTGATGTTGAAGAAGTGGGCGATGCGCGATGAAGACGTCGACTCTCACGAGCCCCCAGGCCCAGGAGCCTCGAGAGGCTCCGAGGGCACAGGTGGGTCTCCGAGGGCCATCTCCATCTCTGCCAGGATCGCGCAATGCCTGATCTCCTGAGCCTCCAGAATGCTCCTCAGCAGGCGCTGATGAGCGGCGACCACGTTCGGCAGGCCGAAAGGCATGCGAATGTAGCTGTGAGGTGGACCCTCGCAACGCCCCACGCGCGAAGGCCAGAGGCACTCCTGAGACGCGGCTCGGTTGAGCCCTGGCACGTTGATGCAGATGCGTAGCCCACCATCCTCGCCTGGATGTGGGGCCACGGTGGGCAAGCGGCGGCTGCCGCGCATGGCTCTCGACTCCTGTAGCTCCTGGGTGTTTCTTGCGATGAACTCCTATGGGTTTGGTCTTCCTTGCCTTGTACCTTCCTGAAGGAAACGTGCCTGGAAGCACCCCTCCAAGTGGTGCCCGAGCGCCTCCCTCGCGACCTTGGCAAAGTCAGTGGCTCTCCAAGAAAGAGACCCCGAGCCCTGCCTGAGGAGGGTGCCGGGCGCGCCTTCCTATGCGAGAGAGGGTGGCGCTCCCTGATTGGGCGTAGATCCTGACGCAACACCTCCGGAGGTGCCTGCCTCCTTGTGGCTTGGGCCAGGTGAAACCTTATTCTTCTTAAGGGTCGCCTCAGGAAGTCTTCCGTTCCTGTGGTCCGGGTCTTCGATTGTTGCGTCTTGGAACGTGCGCTCAAGTGAACACACTGCGTCCCTTTCTTCACAGGGTACGGTGATGACTCCACCGCTTCCTGGCATCTTGAGGACATTGTATCCATGGTGAGTCACTGCCATGAACTTGGCCAGGGCTGGGTACCCGAGGATGGCGTTGTATGGCAGACGGATGTGGGCGACGTCGAAGTCGATGAGCTTGGTGCGGTAGTTGTTGCGCTGCCCGAAGGTGACTGGAAGGCGAACCTACCCTATTGGAACAGTGGAACCATCACTGACTCCTGAGAATGGCTTGGTTGGCTGAAGCTGATCGTACGGCACTTGGAGATTGTCGAACGTCTCGACGGACAGGACGTTGAGTCCTGCTCCGCCGTTAATGAGGGTCCTGGTCACCTGCACGTTGCTGATGACCGGGGAGCAAAGCATCAGGAGGACTCCGGCCGTTGCCGCGCACTTGAGCTGATCCGCTGAGCTGAACGTGATGGCGCACGCAGACCACCTGAGAGGGCGCGCGGCCTCAAGCTTGGGGAGGATTGCATTCACCTTGCGAGCAAACTGTTTGAAGATGTGATGTGAGGCTGGGGCCTGCGCTCCACCCAAGATGCAAGCGATTGCGCGCGGCTCCTGGGAGCCCTCAGGCCCCTCGTCTTGATGTTGGCCTTCGTTCCTCCTTGGTAGTGGCGGCAGAGGAGGAAGGCCTATGTTGCCGTGCGGGCGATCCTCACGAGGCTGATCTCTCCAGCCTCCCTCGCGAGGCTGGTCCTGCCAGCGATCCTCGCGAGGTCGGTCACGCCACCCTTGGCGAGGGCCACGGTCTTCCCATCGTCCGCCACCTCTTCCTCCTCCTCGGCCAGTGAATTGATTTACATCATGATGAAGCTTAAGGTAAGAAGCGATGGGAACCTCATTGAACCATTTAATGATGCGGCCGTGAGGGAGTGGAGGTTCAAGAGAGATGCGACGGGCAGCACATGGAGGTTGAACCGGAGGAGGAGGAGGCTTGAATGTGGGCCGACGAGTTCCAGGCTTGGGTGCAGTGGTGCGAACAGCAACATAAGTGGGTTCCTCAATTTCTTCCAATTCATCCTTGTAGTCGGATTCTTCCGTCGAAGAGGCGCTAGTGGAGCTGCGAGGGTGAGCGGCACACTTCCGAGGAAGAGCGCGCTCCTGTGAATCATCGAACCCACCACGACGAGACGGACGAGAGCCTCCAGCGGTGACCTGCTTGCGAGCAGAGCGCTTTGTCCGTGGCATTACTACCTAGGGAAGGAGGAGACTCCAAATCTTAACAATCGCCATAGATCAAGAAGGTTAGAGAAATGGGGGGAAGGAAAATAGTAGTTGCTACCTCGGGAGATCGAGGAGAAGATGCGACGGAGAAGAGGTTTCCCCCAAAACCGGCCGGGTCGAGAGAAGGGCGGTCGGAGGCGCGACGAAGGCCAGAAGGGCCGAACGGGGTCCCGGCGGCGAGGGGCCCAGCCCATGAACGCAGCAAGGAGAGAGTGCGGCGGCGGCGGCGAGAGGAGTTAGGTTTAGAGCTGACCGGACCGCACGCCCCAGTATATATAGGCGGGCGAGAACCGTACCGGACATCCGGTGTGAACCGGATGTCCGAGACCTGAGAGGGCACCCTGATACGAGAAGTAGCAGACGACCGGCAAAAACGGACGTCCGACGCGTTTAGACAGAGTAGTATTTAATGGAAGTCCGGTTACAGCGGACGACTGGCAATAGGGCACCAGAGAAATTTTTACGGATGACTGATACAGATCGGACGACCGGTGCAAGAGCACCAGAAAGGATTTGACGGACGTCCGGTGGAATTTTTTTATTTAATATCTTTTCGAGGAAGACTAGGGTGCCATAGTTGGTGCTAATGACAATGATGGAGAGATGATGAGTGAAATATGTAGTAGGATGCAAGGACACCCTAGATGAAGCAATGAGTTTCCTAAACCAACAATAATAAACACACATACTGCTCACATATTGTTCTAATGACAAGGCGGTGGCTGATGCCACCATGTATGAGTATACGTGACATGACACTGCAAAGATTTGAACTTTGGGTCCGTAATCACTACGCCATCATTGAAAGCACCATAGTTAGAGTAACATGGTAGCTTTGAGAGTGTTTGTTCTTTATATGCATTTCATAGGGTGAGAGAACGCATGAGTTGAGTGTCTCCCCCTAAATATATGCCTACATAGAGATAGGACATTATGACAATGCATGCATGAGTACTAGTTTTCACATAATGTTGTCAAGCTCCAAGATACCAAGTTCACGCCTAAGTTGGCAAAATCTTGCCTCATCCAATGGCTTGGTGAAAATATCTACAAGTTGCATATCTGTGCCAACATGAGCAATGTCAATATCACCCTTCTCCACATGATCTCTCAGGAAGTGGTACCTAATGTCAATGTGCTTGGTGAGGGTATGATCTTTGGGGTTCTCAGCAATATTAATGGCACTTTCATTATCACATAGAAGAGGCATATGTCTATAGGTGATACCATAATCCTTCAAAGTTTGCCTCATCCATAGTAATTGAGTTGCACAACTGGCGGTTGCAATATATTCAGCTTCGGCAGTGGAGAGGGCAACACAATTTTGCTTCTTCGAGGACCAACTTACCAAGGAGCGCCCAAGAAATTGACATGCACCGGAGGTGGATTTACGATCCACTTTGTCTCCAGCCCAATCCGCATCTGTGTACCCAATGAGATCAAACTTAGCATCCTTGGGGTACCATAGACCCAACTTTGGGGTGTGAACAAGGTATATAAGAATGTGCTTAACCGCCTTATGATGGGTTTCCCTAGGGGAAGCTTGAAATCTAGCACACATGCATACACTAAACATCATGTCTGGTCTAGATGCACAAAGATAAAGCAATGAACCAATCATAGAGCGGTATTTAGATGGGTCGAAGGGGATACTGTTTGAGTCTTCAGTGAGTACAGTTTTGGTTGGCATGGGGGTCTTACATGGGCTAGCATCAGACATGCCAAATTTTGCTAGGATATCCTTGAGGTATTTGGCTTGAGAAAAGAAAATTCCTTCTTGAAATTGTTGAATTTGAAAACCGAGGAAGAACTTCAAATCCGCATTGAGTGACATTTCAAAATTCTTGGTCATTGATGCCGCAAACTTCTTGCATAAATGAATATTAGGAGAACCAAAAATGATATCATCTACATAGATTTGGCATAAGATCAAATCACCATTGTCCCTCTTAGTAAAAAGAGTGGGATCGATCACCCCTCTCAGAAAACCATCATCGAGTAGAAACTTCTTAAGATGATCATACCAAGCATGAGGTGCTTGTTTGAGGCCATACAAAGCCTTATGAAGTTTATACACATAGTCTTTGTGATCGGGGTCAACGAACCCAAGTGGTTGTGATACATATACTTCTTCTTGTAGAGGACCGTTAAGGAAAGCACTCTTCACATCCATTTGATGTAATGTAAAGCCATTGAAAGCAGCATAAGAAAGTAAGATGCAAATGGATTCAAGACGGGCAACGGGGGCAAAGGTCTCACCAAAGTCCAAACCTTCAACTTGTGAGTACCCTTGTGCCACTAACCTTGCCTTGTTGCAGATGATTACGCCATTCTCATCTTGCTTGTTCTTGAAAATCCACTTTTTTCCAATGATGTTGTGTTCCGTAGTTGGCCTCTTGACTAATGACCACACTTGATTGCGCTCAAAACTATTCAACTCTTCTTGCATAGCAATAAGCCAATCGTTGTCTATCAACGCATCTTGTACCTTGAGAGGCTCAACACTAGACACAAAAGAGAAGTGAGCACAAAAGTTTGTCAATTGTTTACGAGTGACTCTACCTTCCGATATGCCGGTGAGGATTTTATCAACATCAACACGACCGGCCACTCGAGGCATGATGGAGGTTAAGGTTTCGCGAGGTTCAACTTCATGTCCATCATCCACGTCCTCAACATATGGATCATTAATGTGTGGTGGAAAATCTTCTTCTTCTTCTTGCATTTGTTGAGGTTCATTGTCAATGATTGCACTTTCTTGTTCTTTCCCTTGAGAATGATCTTGTTCTTGATGATTATCATGAAGAGGAACTTGATCATCATCTTGTACTTGGACTAAGGGCATTGATTTAGTAATAGGTGCTTGTGGTGGTATGGGTGTGGAAGTAGTTTGATGGTGTGTGAGGCCTTCATCTTCTTCTTCATCATCATGAGGGTCTTGTTCCATTGGAAGAAGTGCACCAACACCCATCGTCAAGATATCTTGAGAAGAATCTTCTTCACCTACATCACTTAGATCAACTTTCTCCCCATGGGAGCCATTAAATTCATCACACACCACGTCACAAGTTTCTACAACACATCCATTGGATTTGTTGTAGACTCTATAGGCGTGAGAGTTTGATCCATAACCAACAAATATGCCCTCAATGGTTTTAGATTGAAATTTTCCTAACCGCTCTCTTTTGTTGAGGATGAAGCATTTACACCCAAATACACGAAAGTACTTGACATTTGGCTTGTTCTCGGTCAGGAGCTCATATGGAGTCTTTTCCAATATCGTGCGGAGGAAGAGCCGGTTTGAAGCATGACATGCGGTGTTGACGGCCTCGGCCCAAAAACTATGTGGCGACTTGTATTCATCAACATGGACCTTGCCATCTCCACAAGGGTGCGGTTCTTCCTTTCTGCAACACCATTTTGTTGGGGAGTGTATGGAGCTGAATATTGATGCTCAATCCCTTCATCACTAAGAAATCCTACCAAGGTGTAATTCTTGAACTCGGAACCATTATCACTTCTTATTGCCATGATTTCTTTGTCAAACTTGCGTTGTGCTTGCTTGGCAAAATCAATGAAGGTGATCTTCGTCTCGTCTTTGGACTTGAGGAAAAACACCCATGTGTATCTTGAGTAATCATCCACAATGACAAGTTCATACTTTTTCCCACCAAGACTATCCCATGAAGGAGGCCCAAACAGATCCACATGAAGGAGCTCCAAAGGCCTTGAAGTAGACACAATATTCTTGGGTGGGTGCTTTGATTGATGTTGTTTCCCGGCTATGCATGCACTACACACACGATCTTTCTCAAAAGAGACATTTGTTAGTCCAAGGATGTGATTTCCCTTTAAGAGATTTTGAAGATTTCTCATGCCGACATGGGCTAGCCGGCGATGCCATAGCCACCCCTTGTCGACCTTGGCCACTAGACAAGTTGCATGGAATGTGCTCTCTTTCGAGAAATCAACCGTGTAAAGGTTGCCATCCAACTCTCCAACAAAGGCCACTTCGAGAGTATCTCTCTTAAAGACTTTCACATCCGTTAGTCCAAATAGTGTATCGTAACCAACAGAGGGCAATTGGTGAACAGAAAGCAAATGGTATTTAAGGTATTGGACAAGCATGACATTTGCAAGAGACATGTCATTTGTGATAGCCACCTTACCCAAACCGAGTACCTATCCTTTTGATCCTCCACCAAACATAATGCTCATAAATGGTTGAATAGCTTCCATGAAATCGTAGAGCAACTTGCTATCTCCGGTCATATGATTGGTACACCCACTATCAATCACCCATTTTACTCCACCGGAGAAGGCAACCTACACACAATTATTACTTGGTTAGAGGCACCCATTTTGCAATGGGACCTCTCAAGTTAGTCACAAGGGTCTTAGGGACCCAAATAGCATAAAACCGAAATGCATTTCGAGGACCAACAAACTTTGCACAAACTTCTCCATTCTTAGTCTTACGAAGAACATAGGATGGAGGCATGAACTCTTTTGGCTTGATGACAGTGGGCATGCCCCTTGTGGCCTTCCCACAAACAACCTTACCTTTCTCCTTGTGCCCTTCTCGTACAAAAGTTTCTTCTAGAGGGGTGGTGCACTTTTGAGAGGATGTCTTCTTCTTGCTTGTGCTTGGGTCAAACCCGTGTCCTTCTTTGGCAAACACTTAATTGTGTTGGCTCAACACCTCATTAAGGTTCTTTTGCCCTTGAGCACATGTCATGAGCCCTTTCTCGATTTGAGCTTTGAGAAAGCGATTCTCCTCAAGAATAGATGCTAGATCACTACTAGAGTTAGTAGTACAAGAATCAACATTGATAATAGGAGAAGAGTAAGCCTTGCCTAGAGTTTCAAGATAAGTAAGCTTGAGTGTCTCAAAACTCTTTGTAAGAAGGGTGAGCTCTTCTTCCTTGGTCTTGAGGGACACGGATAGGAGCTCACAATCCTTAGAGAGAGAAGCATTAGACTTTACAAGCTTACTTTTATCATTCATCACCTCTTCGCAAGAGTCGATAGCCTTTTTCAAGGAGGCGAGATCTCTAGTATGAACATCAATGTTTGCACCAATTTTTAAGCATAGTTCATCATTGCGTGCTTCCTCATATTGGACTTTCCGCTCAAGGATTTCATATTTTTCCTTTTCCTTGGTGATGAGGGTTTCGAGTTCCTTAATGGAAATGGTGTGCTTACTCACCATCTCCATAAGCATACGAAACATAGTGAGCTTCTTTCCTTTAAGAGAGCACATGAACTTATTTAGTTTAGCAAGCATAGGATCATTTATATCATCATCCTCATACCTATCCTCCACATCAAGATACTCATCACTAGGAGTAGGAGGAGTGAAAAGAGGAGGGTTTGATCGTGGGGTTACCTTGACCTTGTCAGGAGAGTGTTGGTCCTCTCCATCTTCTACAACGGCCTTCGCCATGAGACACTTGTGAGCATTGCCCTTGTAATACTTCATGTAGTTGTAGGTGACAACTTCACCACTCTTGTTGACTAGCCTCAATGTGTTTTGAGAATCTTGAGCAACTCCGGCAACACCACTAACATCATCCGGATCGGATTCTTCTTGAGCAACCATTGCTTTCCCATCTCTCTTCTTGAGCTTGGAGTTCAAAGGATTTGGCAACTTCTTCTTGGGAAAGGTCTTGGGAAACCTTGGTTTATCTTCTATCTTCTCATAAGGTCACTCGTTGGAGAAGTGGTTGGTTTCTTCACAATTGTAGCATTTTCTTACTTTCTTCTTTTGAAACCTTCCCTTGAATTTTCCCGCGCTAAACTTCTTGACAAAGAGAGCCATGTCTTCATATGAAGGGCCCTCATCGGATTCAACCTCATCACCATCTTCTTCATCATCATCATCTTCTTCTTCTTCACTTTGCTCATCTTCACATACATGCTTGGCCTTCAATGCAAGATTGATCTTCGATGATGGGGTACCATGCATGGCAAGATGTTTTGTAGCATTTGCCTTTGACTCTACAAATAGTTGGAAAGTGGATATGATGTCATCTGTAGTCATTTCCTTGAAGGCATGGTGTTATCTTGTGTCCCATACCATCTGATGGTGATATGGAGCAAGAGCATGGAGCAACTTCTCCACAAGGAATCGCTTAGTCATGTTAAATCCATCCTATGTCTTGTCACACTCACATGACTCAATATCAGCGGTGAGAGTCATGAGACGCTCAAGGAGTTGATTTGGAGTTTCACCTTTCTCCATACAAAAGTTTTGCAATTGCCCCTTGGCAATTTCATATTGTGCACTCCGAAGGGTGGAGGTACCGGTCCTGGATCTTATAATACTTTCCCATAATTCCTTGGCACTTGTGATGTGTATGAAAGGTCTCCTTTGCTTTTCAACCATACCTCTCCTTATACACATGATTGCGTGTCATTGAGATTCTTGTCATAAATTTCTCTTGGTGTAGGATTCTTTGGATCAACCACATGGTAACCATACTCCAAGATCTCTAGCATCTCATCGTTTCCAAATCGAAGATGGTCCTGCATAGCAACTCTCCACAAAGCAAAATCGAAAGTGGAGTCAAGTAAAGGAGGTTTGCCTTGAGAGTTATATTTTGGTTTCTCAACTTGGGGTCTTGCATAAAGCCAAGGAACACTAGAGTGTTCATTGCTAGGAGGTTGTTGACCAAGTGACGGAGTAGGCACAGTTGGTCTCGAAGCCGCACCACCCGAAAGTGGTGCAAGCACCGTGGACAATGTGGCTATCCTCATTTGGACCAAGGCCTCTACAGAAGCATCATGCTCCTCCTTTTGCTTAGCAAGGGCCCGTTCTAGATCCTCAGAAGTAAAGGTCTTGACTTTAGAAGAAGCCTCACCTTTATCCCTCGGATCTACAACAAGGGGAGTCCCATCGGGGTTCATCTCTCTCTAGGGCGGTTAAGCCACAAGAATAGAGCACGAGGCTCTGATACCAATTGAAAGGATCGAGATGGACCTAGAGGGGGGTGAATAGGTACAAATACAAATTTTAATTGTTACTTGGCAATTTTAGGCAATAGTGCAGAATATGAAAGTGAGCCTAACAATTGCAAGTGTGATGCTAAGAGCTAAACAAGATAATCAAGTAATACAAGTAGATGAGTAGGCTAACACAATATGATTTAGGTAAGTGCAGATGAGACAAGTAACCACAAGCAGAGAGTTAAGGTTAGGGATAACCGCAACTCTGAGAGACGAGGATGTAAGCCGATGTTCACTTCCTTGTAGGGAAGCTACGTCACCATTTAGAATGGTGGGTGTTACCACGAAGGCACACCAACGCCACGAAGGCTCGCCCTATTCTCTCTTTGAGACAACACCACGAAGGCGTTTCTCAACCACTAGTGGTAGAACTTGGGGTGGTCTCCAAACCCTCACAAACTTTTACAGGGTAATCACAAAGGTTGATTCCTCTCCGAAAGACTCCTACCGCCTAGGAGTCTCCAACCTCCAAGAGTAACAAGAACGATGGGAAAAGCTCAAGACTTGCTCAAGTCACAAATTCCTTTGGTGCAAAGAAGGGGAAGGACTGGATCTATCACTTGGTCGGACAACTTCTCTCAAATGCTCTCAAATCCCTTGGGGATCTAAGATTTGGTGTGGAGGAGTGAGAGAGAGAGAGTGTAATGTGTTCTAGGGTTTGTTCAAAGTGAGTGGTCAACCCTATCCCGAGAGGGAAGAAAGGCTATATATAGTGGTAGTGAAGAGCTAGCCGTTTGGCCACTTAAGGCACAGGAGCTGCCGGACGTCTGGTGGGTACCGGACGACTGGTGACACAGATCGGACTGGACGTCCGGCCGGGCAGCCGGTCATCCGCTCGCTGGAGTATAAATCTGACCGCGAAAACAGCACAGGTAGTTGTCGGATTTCGGGTTCCGGCAGACCCTTGAGGTTTGAACACTAGGGTGCGCACGGAGATTTCGCCTCCTACCTACCTGCACCCCTCCGCCTTGGTAGGATCTGAACTAAGGAAAGAACAACGCAAGAGACACTGGGTTTATACTGGTTCGGGCCACCGTTGTTGTGTAATACCCTACTCCAATGTGTGGTGTGGTGGATTGCCTCTTGGGCTGATGATGAACAATACAAGGAAGAACAGCCTCGCGAGGGTCTGTTCTTGGCTGGGGTGATGAACTACTGGGAGCAGCTCAGTAACCTTTCTCTCTCTCTCTCTCTTTCCCTGCCTCTGCCTACTCTCTGCCTTCTCCCTTTGCCCTGTGGGTGGCTGGTCCTATTTATAGAGGCCCTGGTCCTTTTCCCAAATATCGAGCGGGAAGGGAGCCAACAATGGCGGGCTAATTTGAAGGGGGACAGCTAGTATCAACTATCCTGACAAAAGTAGTCTTCGCCTGCGCAAAGCTCTGGTGATGACGCCGTCTTGGGCTCCACGGTGACCTCCGTCTCGTAGTCCTCCTGGTCTTGGTCTCGTTGCACCGAAATGGCAACCTTTGCCTGATGCCTCGGTACTCTGCGGCTGCGCTTGCCCCCTTTGCACCAAAGAGGAAGGGAGGACGCTGCGCGGGCTAGCACCCGCCTGGCACCCCCGGTCGTCATGGCTTGCGTCACGGGCACCTCGTGAGGTACCCCGCCTTGATCTCTCCGCCTCCTCGTGAGCCAGCCTGATGAGGCCGCGCCTGAGGAAGCTCCACGTCATCCGCCCCGCGAGGCTTGGCCCCTCGCGAGGGTCTTGGGTTTGTGTTGGTGAAGATGGGCCGCGCTGGGCCCCCCTTTGAACCACGCCACAGGCCGCAGGCAGGCAAGTCTGGGGACCCCCGTTCCCAGAACACCGACAGTAGCCCCCGGGCCCAAGGCACGCCCGGACTTGGCCGTGCAGGGAGGCGGAAGGGCAAGGGCGAAGCGCCACGGGCCCTAACAGCCTGTGGCCTTGGGCGCCGCGTGGCGGTTGGTTGGACGTGGGCGTCTCCACTTCCCCATGGCGCCTCGGCAACTGCACGGATTGGACAAGTCCCTGCATGCAAAGTGGGTCATGATTACCTACAATCGTAGAGGTAGGCGGTTGGCCTTCGCCGGCCATAAGTACGGAACAGCGCGCGCCCTTCCAGTCCATCCCTCCTTGCTTCTCCTTCTTCCCGATCCTTGCTCCGTCTTGCTGCAATGGCTCCGATCCGCCGGTTCTCGACGGCAGAGAAGGGAAAAGCTCCCCGAGAGGAGCCAGACCCACTCCCGCCGAAGAAACGGCTCGTCCCCCATGGCCCGGACGAAGGGGCCCTTCAGGTGGTGTCGAGGCCTTGGTGCGAGCGGGTGCCGTCGGGGTTCCCGCTGCCATTATACTCCCACGTCGAGGGCCCCGAAGGAGCTGATGCTGACCGCCATGGGCGGCGCCGCCGTCGACGCCGACGGGTCACGAAGGTGTGGGTCGTCCCCCCTGGGGTCCACACCGAGGGCTCCTCCCGAGAGTTCGTGCTTCACGTCGCCATTCCTCTTCAGTCTTGGATCCGCCTTCCTCCCTTCTTTGCCTCCATCATCCCGCAGGGGGAGCCCCTGGAGCTCTGGCTGTAGCACGCCGGCTATAGCACCCTCGCGACCGAGGCAGAGGTCGCGGTCGTCGCCCTGGGCGAGGTCTTCATGACTCGGGGCTGGAGAGAGATCGCCCGGGTTTGCAGGGTAAGGGGTGTCTACGCGGTCCACTTGGATTACGATGGTGCTTCGGTGATGCTCTTCAAGGTCTTCGATGCGAGCGGGCGCCGGCTGGAGTGCTGCCCCAGGGAAGGTGGCCAGGACCCTACCGCGACGAGGACTGGGCCCGCCATTCGCTCCCTTGGCGGCTCCTCAGGCGGTGGAGGCGTCGGAGGCTCCAGCGACTCCAGCGAGCTCTTCGCGACTCCGGAGACGAGCGATGACAGCTACGAGCCCCCGAGCCGGCGCCGCTCCTGGAGCAGGGCGGGCTCGTCAGGCCGCCGCCGTCTCTGATCTGGATGGGGTTGGCGTCGGTGCTTGACGGCCCACTATTGATGATGGCGTCTTTTGCAGGGTCGCGCGTAGTTTGTGTCCCTCTAGGATCTGTTCCCTGCGAGGAATCAAGAACGCGCCCCGTGGGGGCTTGTAAGGTGCCTGTGATCCTGTTTTGTCAATATAACCCTTGTCGTAGCTCAGTCCTCCCTTTCGAACCTCACGAGGGCTTGGTGCTCTGCGCCGACAGGTCCCAGTCCCAAGGCGGCTTCAACCGTGGCTGGTATGCCAGGTCGCGATGTCGTGGTCAAGGCCAGGAGGTGAGCGACCCGGAGTCCGATAAGAGCCCCTGAGTCGCGATGCTCAGAAGGTCCCCTTTGGCACCCAAGCAGCCGTTGTTTGGTGAGAAAGGAGAGCGGCGTTGCTAACACGGGGTAGCATTAGGTGCGGGGATGGTGCCGCGGAAGCTTGCGCTTCCGGGTGATGACTTATCTCGAGGATCAGGGGCCGCTCTCTAGTGTGTCGCCGGGTCCGTGCATCGGCAGGCGCGAGGTTGCTCGGTGGGGTCCTCGCGTGTCTCTCCTCTCTCGCCTTTGCTCCCCTTTCTTCTCTACGTCCTCGGGTCCCGGCCCTCGAGCGAGTCTCAGCCGTCGCTGGTATGCCAAGTCGCGATGCCGTGGTCAAGGCCAGAGGGTGAGGGCTGGAGAGCCAGTAGGAGCCCTAAGTCGCGATGCTCAGGCACCCCCCTTTAACGTGCAAGCGGTTCACGCGGACGAGAGCGAAGGAGACACCACAAGGGCCTTGCCTGACGTAGCTCCTTCAGGAGGTCCTACAGGTCCATCATAGAAAAAACAAGGGGTTGCCATGACAATTGACAGTCAGCCGTTGGTTGCTTCCGAGGGGTAGTGAGGCACTGAAGGCTTGACGAGGTGACGCTATGCGGGGCTGCCGCGGCCAGAGCTCAGCCATCCAGGTTTGTCGGTGTTGCAGGGACGGACCCATGCGTGCCATTTGGGAGCAGCTCCGTTAGTTGGCGTCAGCTGAGCAAGCAACTAGGTAAAACACATTAGCCGCGAAGGAGTGGATTCGTTCAAATAGATGCTGGGGATGCGGACATCACTGGGTCAGGCCCGAGCGGCTTGGGGGTCATGCAGCCCGAGGGGCGCCCCCAACAAGGTAAGCTAACATGGAATAAAAAGGGATACACACCGCAGGGACGGACCCACGCGGCCTGGGAATAATGCAGCCCTGGGGGGCGCTCCCAGCTGGAAATAAAACTCGAAAGATGTCACCTGACGATGTTGAAGACGAAGGAGCGTTGATGTAGCAGGCTCGGTGGGCTGCGGGAGCCGATCCTCACGAGCCCCCAGGCCCAGGGGCCTCGGGAGGCTCCGGGGGCGCTGGCGGCTCCTCACGAGCCATCTCCATCCCTGCCAGGGCTGCGGAACGCCTGGCCTCTCGTGCCCCCGTGATGCCCCTCATGAGGCGCTGGTACGTGCCAGCCGCGTTCGGCAAGCCGTAAGGCATGCGAACGTAGCTGTGGGGCGGGCCTCCGCAGCGCCCCACTCGCGAGGGCCAGAGGCGCTCCAGAGAGGCGACTCGGTTGAGCCCTGGTATGTCGACGCAGACGCGCAACCCACCATCGTCGCGTGGATCGGGAGCCACTGCGGGTAGGCGGTGGCCGCCCTTCATGACTCTTGACTCCTGTAGCTCCTGAATGGCCTTGCTGACGAACTCCTGGGGGTCTGGGTCTCCTTGCCTTGCTCCTTATTGAGGGAAACATGCTTCAAAACACGCCTCCAGGTGGTGCCCAAGCGCCTCCGTCGTGACCCTGGCTAGGTCGGTGGCCCTCCAGGGGAGAGCCCCCGAGCCTTGCCTGAGGAGGGAGCCAGGCGCGCTTTCCTATGCGATGGAAGGAGGTTCCCCCTGGGCAAGCGCAGGCCCAGAGGGGCCTGCCTCCTGAGTGGTCGGGCCGGACGATGTCTTCTTCTTCTTAGGGGCGGTCTCGGGAGGCCTCCTGCTTCCACGATCTGGGTCTTCCAGTGACGCAGCCTGAAAGGCTCGTTCCAGGGAACACACCGCGTCCTTTTCTTCACATGGCACCATGATGACTCCGCCGCTTCCTGGCATCTTGAGGATGTTGTAGCCGGGGTGAGTTATGGCCATGAACTTGGCCAACGCTGGGTACCCAAGGATGGCGTTGTACGGTAGGCGAATGTGAGCGACGTCGAAGTCGATGAGCTCGGTGCGGTAGTTGTCGCGTGCCCCGAAGGTGACAGGGAGGCGGACCTGCCCAATCAGGACCGTGGAGCCGTCGGTGATACCGGAGAAAGGCTTGGTTGGCTGAAGCTGGCTGTAGGGCGCTTGGAGGTTGTTGAATGTTTCCACGGATAGGACGTTGAGCCCTGCACCGCCATCGATGAGGGTCTTGGTGACCACCACGTTGCTGATGATTGGGGAACAAAGCATCGGGAGAACTCCGGCTATAGCCGCACACTTGAGCTGATCTGCTGAGCTGAACGTGATGGCGCACGCCGACCACCTGAGAGGGCGCGTGGCTTTGAGCCTGGGGAGGACTGCGTTCACTTCACGGGCGAACTGCTTGAAGATGCGCTGAGAGGATGGGGCTTGCGCCCCGCCCAGGATGCAGGTGATCGCGCGGGGCTCCTGGAAGCCCCTAGCCCCCTCGTCCTGGTGGCGGTCCTCGTTTCTCCTTGGCTGCGGCGGCAGCGGTGGGAGGCCTGCGTTGCCTTGCGGGCGATCCTCGTGAGGCTGATCCCTCTAGTCTCCCTCGCGAGGCTGATCTCTCCAGCCTCCCTCGCGAGGCGGGTCTTGCCAGCGATCCTCGCGAGGTTGATCGTGCCACCCTTGGCGCGGGCCACGGTCTTCCCAGCGTCCTGCGTTCCTTCCTCCTCCTCGGCCGTAGCCCCGGTCACTGCGGTCAGGGCGACGGCCGATCCTTCCTTCTCGCACGGCTCGGAGCTCTTGACATTCGTTGGTGTTGTGGGTGTGGAGGTCGTGGTACACACAGTACCGGCTGCCCTTGGAAGGTTCGGGCTGATCTCTGCCCCGCTTGGTGTCTGGTTCTGCCGCGAGCACGGCAGCCCCCTTGCGCTTCACGTCCTTGGCCTTGGGCTTCTTCTCTTCTAGGTCTGCGGCAGGCAGCTCAAGGAGGGAGAGACGCCCTTCCTCGGCCCTAGCGCACTTGGTTGCTAGGTTGAATAGCTCCAGGGAAGTGCACAGGTCTTCATGCATTGCCAGCTCCTCCTTCATCTTGACGTCGCGCACGCCGTCGGAGAAGGCCGAGATGATGGCCTCCTCAGTCACCTTGGGAATCTTAAGGCGCGCGTTGTTGAAGCGCTGGATGTACTTCTGCAGGGTCTCCCCGGGCTGTTGCTTGATGCGGCGCATGTCGCTCACGGCGGGTGGCCGGTCGCGAGTGCCTTGGAAGTTTGCGATGAAGCGGGTGCGCATCTCGTCCCAGGAGGAGATTGTTCCTGGAGCCAGGTTCAGGAGCCAGGTCCGGGCCCCATCCTTGAGTGCCATGGGGAACCAGTTCGCCATGACCTTCTCGTCTCCGTTGGCAGCTTCGATGCCCAGCTCGTAGAGCTGGAGGAACTCCGCAGGGTCAGCCGTGCCGTCATAGCGACGAGGTAGGTCTGGCTTGAACTTGTCGGGCCACGCGACGTTGCGTAGCTCGGCGGTGAAGGCGCGGCAGCCTGCTGTGGCCACGGGAGGCCTTGGATGACGGGGAACTTGGTCTTGCATGTCCCCACACGCTGCAGCTGGGAGCAGTGCGGGGTCTTGACGCGCGGGAGCAGGAGCATGGTCGCGACGTGCTGGAGCAGGGAGCGCCCGGGCAGCTTCTTGCGGGCGAGGGACTTCTTGACAGCTCTGCTCTTGCTGCGCTGGCGCCTAACGGAGCGGGTTCCGCCCAGGGGCCACGCGCCTTGGAGCCATGGCGCCTTCCTGAGGAGGAGGCGGCCGAGGCGCCGCCAGAGCTTCACTGCCCGCGCGGGACGGGGTGCGGTGCAGCGGAACGGACGGCGCAGGAGAGCCCCCTGCGGCGCGGACAAGCTCGGCGATGCGGTCGAGCCATTCTTCGTAGACGTCATCGACGGGACGGTAGCGCAGGAGCTCGTTCACCGCGATGAGTGCAGCCCGTGCCTCCATGGGCGCGCGGAGCGCGTGGGACGAAGAACCAGCTGGGGTGAGCGAGGGAGTTGCGGTGCGGCCGTCTTGCCACACGGACGGATGCTGGGACGACACTTGATGCTCGTCCCCCGCCGGGCCGGTGGCGGCGTTGACGGCAGGTGAGGGGGAACGGCGAGGTCGCCCGCCGACAGGGGCCGTCTGGGCGACGCGGGAAGCGAGCGTGGCCCGGCGCTCGGCGCGGGCCCGACGACCGTCAGACATGGGCGTGATGGTCGGAGGAGAACGGGGTGGTGGAAGACGAATCCCGGCGCACCCCTACCTGGCGCGCCAAATGTCGGATTTCAGGTTCCGGTGGACCCTTGAGGTTCGAACACTGGGGTGCGCGTGGAGATTTCGCCTCCTACCTACCTGCACCCCTCCGCCTTGCTAGGATCTGAACTAAGGAAAGAACAACGCAAGAGACACTGGGTTTATACTGGTTCGAGCCATCGTTGTGGTGTAATATCCTACTCCAGTGTGTGGTGTGGTGGATTGCCTCTTGGGCTGATGATGATGAACAATACAAGGAAGAACAGCCTCGCGAGGGTCTGTTCTTGGCTGGGGTGATGAACTACTGGGAGGAGCTCAGTCACCTTTCTCTCTCTCTCTTTCTGATCTTCTCTCTCTCTCTCTCTCTTTCCCTGCCTCTGCCTACTCTCTGCCTTCTCCCTTTGCCCTATGGGTGGCTGGTCCTATTTATAGAGGCCCTGGTCCTCTTCCCAAATATCGAGCGGGAAGGGAGCCAACAATGGCGGGCTAATTTGAAGGGGGACAGCTAGTATCAACTATCCTGACAAAAGTAGTCTTCGCCTGCGCAAAGCTCTGGTGATGACGCCGTCTTGGGCTCCACGGTGACCTCCATCTTGTAGTCCTCCTGGTCTTGGTCTCGTTGCACCGAAATGGCAACCTTTGCCTGATGCCTCGATACTCCACGGTTGCGCTTGCCCCCTTTGCACCAAAGAGGAAGGGAGGACGCTGCGCGGGCTGGCACCCGCCTGGCACCCCCGGTCGTCATGGCTTGCGTCACGGGCACCTCGTGAGGTACCCCGCCTTGATCTCTCCGCCTCCTCGTGAGCCATCCTGACGAGGCCATGCCTGAGGAAGCTCCGCATCATCCGCCCTGCGAGGCTTGGCCCCTCGCGAGGGTCTTGGGTTTGTGTTGGTGAAGATGGGCCGCGCTGGCCCCCCTTTGAGCCACGCCGTAGGCCGCAGGCAGGCAAGTCTGGGGACCCCCGTTCCCAGAATGCCGACAGTAGCGGACATCCGGAAGGCGCCGGTCATCCGGAGCCCGGACGTCCGGTGTTGTCGGAAATCCGTTAATTGTAGTTCTGTTGGAGTGCACCGGATATCCAGAGATGAGCGGACGTCCGGTGACCGGACATCCGGTGTGACCGGTCTTCCGCTAATTTCAGTTCTGTGAAGACTCATCGGACAACTTAAGAGAGTCGGATGTCTGGTTTGTTGAGAGAGATCGGACGTCCATAGACTTCGGACGTCCGGTGAAAGTTGGACCTTTTAGCTTAGAAACCTACTACCATTTTTGCACAAGTTAGAGGAAGAATTTATGAGATGGTATGAGAGGGAATTTTGTGGTTTTGAGCAAGTTCTTTCGTGAAATCCATCGATCCCCTCTTAATAGTGCGGGATCCCTACACTCAAGAGCAAAACCGAAAACAAGGAGCCGAAGCTTTTTATCTTTGTCTTGTGTCTCTGATCTTGGGTGATATATGTTTTTATGTCCGTAGTCATGATCCACACACACACATAGCCCTTGGGACATAATCCTGAGAAATAATCGATAAACATGATTAGTCTCAATATGCATGTTGTCATCAACATCAAAATATGATTAAGGGCATGATTGCACTTTCAATCATAACCGAGGACACGGCTAACCATGATTAGTTTGTACACTCCGCAGAGGTTTGCGCACTTTTCCCCACAAGACTCAATCTCCTCCATTGGATTTCTCGCACTACATGTTGTTTGAGAAACGGATGACTGAGACACAATCTTTCAGAAGCATTAACTGTTGACTCTGGGTAGACAGTTACACCTACTTTCCCCTACATGTCCTAGCCTACCACTGAAAGAGGTCACACAACATACTCAACTATGCCAGAGCCCATAATGGCTTGTGGCTGCACACGGAAGTTTCTAGCATGAATAATCTTATGATCCCTTTGAGCCTAGGTGCCAAACCATAGGATGATCACACGGGTGCCCGCAACCAATCCACTCGGATGTGTATTTAAGTAACCACCTTAAGTTAACCCTTAAGTAACAACTCTCACATCTGTCATGGATACACTCAACCAATCCACGTCTGCGAGCACAGCATAGCAATATAAGCATAACGTAGAAGTAACTCCCAGGGTTTGATAATAAAAGGCAATAGGTTCTACCTCATCATCTACTTCCCAATACCCACATGTTAAGAGATCCTACTCATGCGATGTTTGAGGATTGGAACTAATGCATAAAAACTGGGTAATGAAGAAGTATTATGAAAGTGTTACTTGCCTTGTTGACGATCTACAAACCCTAGATACTCGTAGTAGCACGCTTCGCACTCCGGAAATTCTATCGCAAACAAACAATATCATACATAAGCACTCAAGCATAGATGCAAGGGTAAAACTCAAATAAACATATCCAAATGGAAAGTTCAACTGAAGAGCTTCGATTTGCAAAAAAGAATCAATCGAGTCAGAGCTATGAAACTCAAACTACGATCAAAAGAACTTTGAATTCAAATCTGCTTGAAACCAAATTTTAAATTGTCAAAATCATGTTCACATTGATTAACTGGAAAGAGGGCGTCGAGACAAAGATTTTGGCGTTGGTTTCACTGGATTTGGACATATGGTTGAAAAGTTGCGAGGGTTTGAAGATCAGGGGCTAATCTGCGATAAAAGTAATCACAGATAGGTCCCTGGCGAAAATAAAACAGAAAAAGGAAAATCTATCGGACGAACGTCCGCTAATAGAGGCAAACGAACAAATTCGTTCGTTATAAGAACTAAACGAACGAACGAACGTTCACGGAATAGATCTAAACCGAGAAAAACCGATCTAACCGGCGGAAAACTGATCTATTAAAAAACCCGATCGAGATCTAGGATTTACCAAAATAAACCGACGAGAACAGGGAAAAAAACCGGTGGTGGCGGATCCAAACGGCGGCGGCTTCCGGCGAGGCGGGGCGGCGCTGGGT